>NW_027394882.1:0-12995 GCF_049309525.1 Garra rufa | reverse complement strand
ATGTATTATTATATTATATTATGTTATGTATTAATTTTCATCTTCTTTTAATATTTAATTTAGTCAAATATTAAAATACTTTTTTTTCTAATAATACATGAAACAATGTTTAAAATGATTTAGAATTTTTAAGTCTTAAAAATGGATTATATTATATTATCATCTTCTTTTAATATTTAATTTAATATTAAAAGATTATTATAATTTATTTTATTTGTTCTTATTTATTTATTTAGATTTTCAGGATTAAAACATTAATAAATACCAAATCTAATAATACATGAAACTATGTTAAAAACAATATAAAATGTGTAGGTCTTAAAAATGGATTATCTTATATTATAGTATATTATATTTTATTTTCATTCTCGTCTTTTAATAATTATTTAATCTAATATAAAAATTCTTATTTATTTATTTCTTATTATTGTTATTTCTTCTTCTTCTTCTTCTTATTTTTTTTTTTAATGAATTAATTATTATTATTATTTATTTTTTATTTGTTTACATTTTTAGGACTTAAAACATGAATAAATACCAAATCTAATCTAATAATACATGAAACAATGTTAAATTTTGTAGGCCTTAAAAATGTATTATATTATATTATATTATATTATATTATATTATATTATATTATATTATATTTTCATCTTATTATTATGATTTATTTTATTTGTTCTTATTTATTTATTTATTTACATTTTTAGGACTTAAAACATGAATAAATTCCAAATCTAATGTAATAATACATGAAACAGTGTGAAAAACTATTTTAAATGTGGTCTTAAAATTTTATATTATATTATATTATATTATATTATATTATATTATATTATATTATATTATATTATATTATCATTTGTTTTTATTTATTTATTTATTTACATTTTTAGGACTTAAAACATGCATAAATACCAAATCTAATCTGATAATACATGAAACTATGTTAAAAACTATTTAAAATTGGTAGGTCTTAAAAATTGATTATATTCTATTATATTTTAATCTTTTTTAAGTAATTTAATATTAAAGATTATTTTCTGTTCTTTTGTTCTTATTCATTTATTTATTTATTATTATTTTTTAATTTATTTATTTATTATTATTATTATTATTTCTTTTTCTTTTTTAATTACATTTTTAGGATTTAAAACATAAATAAAAATCTAATCTAATCTAATAATAGATAAAACAATGTGATAATTTTAAAAAAATTATATATTCCAATTTTCAAACATTTCAATAGTTTTAAATGATAAATTCAGTTGTTTTCGAAGAAATCCTAATCTGATCTGATTTAACCTGAATATTTAAAACATTCTTTTTTTCTGTTGACTTTTTTTCTCTCATTTCTCTGTTCTCATGAAATCTTTGCGTGCTGAATTATAAATAGGAGAAAGGCCACAAGGTTTTAAGAACATGAAACTAACAGACTCACTTAGCACAATAAGAGTCATACCGAAATCTCACTTCTGTCACTTCAGTGAATCTGCATCCACAAACCAACGCGAAAACTTTCATCTCCGTGCATTTTTAAAAGAAACAGAGCGCTTTTATTTCACAGACAACATCTTAAATATTCCTCAAGAGAAACATTCCCACTGTTTTAGGAATCCTTAGGAAACAGTCGTGAATCCACCCCGACTCGCTTGTACAAGGTTTACAGGGGGTCTTTGAAGCACACCACCTGTTACAAACAGTTCAACCCTTCACCATGTTATGCAAGACCATACAGATGCAATCAGATCCTGGAAATAAAGGGGCTTTTCTCTCTATGTTCTCTCCAGTTGTTCTATTTTGACAGTTTGTCAGTCTTAAACTCTCAACGTATCTTCCCTTTTCTAAAACTAGCATGTCAGGCGCTCAAATTTTCCCTAGCACACTTAGAAAAGCTTACATTTTGTGCCATTAGAAGCTCTGTGCTATTTTTTGCAATGACGAGAGATGGCCTGATGGTCTATTACCTCTTGAAAGTGAAAGTAACCATTGCTTAGTTTGCACTAGCTCCATTTTCGGCCTTCCTGTTCTGTGCTGTGCTGTTTTTTTTTAATGAGGAACACAATGAAAGGTTGTTATCCTTGTACACTTTTGAGATTTTCTCAGTTTGTTTTAGCTCCTCGCTTGAACAGGAAGCTAGACAAACCATTCATCTCTTTTAACTCTATTATAATTTCCTGTGTGTCTTCCATCAGCGCTGATATCTGTGAAAAGCGTAATACTGAATTTACAGCGTGTTTACTGCCAAACCGTGTGGAACATACTGTGATATAGGCCAGAATACAAATCATGTAATTTCCTTTTCGAAGCGTAAGTGTTACAATATAGCGAGGTGCTGATATGAGGGTGGGAAAGTGGAAAACCCAACTGAGATTTCCCAAACGCAATGTATATGACATGAACGAATAGATAGACGGCAGGTTTCATATTCCGCCAACGTGTGTTTTTGGGTAAGCGAGGTTACAGAAAGTTTTTGCTTTTTGAAGAAAACCACCATTGTCTTGTTGCAATCCTGCATGATTTCTTTTTTTGCAAAACACAAAAGAAATGTTAGACGGATGCTTTTCTTTTGCATACAGTGATAGTGAATGGTAACCAAGGGCTGTCAATCACTGAAAAAAAAAGAAAGCACCATCAAATACCTAAAAGCTATTGTATAATTTCAGAAGACTTGGAACATAGTGTATTCATCATATTATCTACTTTTATAGTGCTTTAGTTCACCCAAAAATGAAAATTACCCCATGATTTACTCACCCTCAAGCCATCCTAGGTGTACATGACTTTCTTCTTTCAGACAATGCAATCAGAATTATATTAAAAAATGCCCTGGCTCTCCCAAGCTTTAGAATCGCAGTGAATTTATCATTTTGAAGTCCAATAAAGTGCATCCATCCATCATAAAAAGTGCTCTACATGTCTCTCTGGGGGGTTAATAAAGGCAGTGAATCAATGCATTTGTGTAAGAAAAATATCTGTATTTAAAATATTACAAACTGTAATCTGTACGCGTTCACAAGAGGATGCCGTTACAGCTCTGGTGAGAATATGCTAGTATCGTGAGAACCAAGTTTTGTTTACAGCAAAGGAGAACCAATCTCCTCTTGGCTTATATCGAAATCCTCAGACATTTTTCTTTACAAATCCTCGTTTTGTACTTATAATTTCTGCCCAGTGTTTTATTTTGCTTTCTCCACTGCACTTCTGTGTTCATAACTTCTCACCGGAGCTCAGGGTTGCCAGTTTTTCACAATAAAACCCACCCAATTGTTTTTTTTTTTTTTTTTTGGTGGGGTTACCCTAGTAAAAATCGCATTTCAGGTGATAAATATCACATTATTGAAGTTAAAAAACATGAAAAACAACCCGTGGCATCAGTGTTAAAGAAGCTCAATTTTTCCGGGAAAACCATGGACTTGGCAACACTGCCAGAGCTTACACTATACCTAAGTCCTATGTCATCTACTGAAACTACAACTCTCTTGTGAACGCGTGTACGGCAGCGGAAGCTAGAGATGACAGTTTATAAAGTTTTTAATATGCATATTTATCTTAGAAAAGTGCATCGATTTGCTTCAAAAGGCCTTTATTAACCCTCTGGAGCCATGTGGAGCACTTTTTATGATGGACGGATGCACTTTATTGGACTCCAATATCTCAACACCCATTCACTGCCATTAAAGCTTGGAAGAGCCAGGACATATTTTAATATAACTCCAATTGCATTTGTCTGAAAGAACAAATTCATATACACCTAGGATGGCTTGAGTGTGAGTAATTCATAGAATAATTTTCATTTTTGGGCAAACTATCCTTTTAACTTTTATTGTATGCAGAAAACATCAGGCCATCCAAAATGTAGATGAGTTTGTTTTCTTTGTCGAAACAGATTTAGACAGATTTAGCATTACATGACTTGATCATCAATAGATCCTCTGCAGTGAATGGGCGCCGTCAGAATGAGGGTCCAAAAAGCTGATTAAAAACATCACAGTAATCCACGCCACTAGAGTCCATCATTGTGTTTCTAATAATCAAATCATCATTAAGGCATTTTTTTCTTTAAACTGTTACTTCTGGCCTTTACGAGTAGTGTGTATTAGTGTGTTTTAATCAGCAGTTTGAACTCTCATTCTGACGGCACCCATTTGCTGCAGAGGATCCATTGGTGAGCAAATGATGTAATGCAAAATTTCTTGAATCCTGTTTGGATGAAGAAACAAGCTCATCTACACAGATGGCCTGGGATTGAGTACATTCTCAGGAAATTTTCATTTTTGGGTGAAGTGTTACTTTAAACTTCTGCTTTTTGTGTTCCACTCAAGCGCAACCTCCCGCTCTCTCTATTGAAACCAACACGGAAGTGTCTTAAACTGCAATTCATCGACTGGCCGCTAGAGACTGGCTGCAAAATGGAGTCAGTCCCATTGACTCCCCATGTTAAAATGCCAAACTTTACAACAGAAAAAAAACATGTTTACAGCCTGGTTCAAAAAGTGGTTTTAGACTATATAGCTAATTTCGGTGAATTTTTTTTTATAACTCATCCGTTTAAGTTATATTAAACCGTAAAATTCTGCATAATTAAGGGCGTGGCCACTTGAGTGACAGGGGGATAGCCACTGCTGTCACCACTGTCGCGCTAAGTAGGCGTGGTTTCAGCACCCAACTCCACCCACGTCCCGCCTCTTTGCCCATTTTCTATTATCCGGGAGTGACGCGCGATGGCACGATTCCAAGATGGCGACGGCGAATCCTGCCCTCTTCAGAAACCTACGGGTGACGTCACGGACACTACGTCCATAATTTTTACAGTCTATGGTTCCACTGCAATTTATCAACAGCAATTTAAGTGTTCAGAAGAATTGAAACATATTGACAACCTGATTTAGTGTCTTTTTAAAGTTGTTTTTCTTATGGGAAATGCATAGAAAGTCCTCAAAGTAAAGGTTTTCAGGTTTAAACCTGACATACTGACTGTTTTTTTTTTAACAATACAGATGAATTGTGACCAAAACCAGTCATAAGTAGCCAACAATACATTGTCAAAATTTAAATTTTTTCTTTTATGCCAAAAACCATTAGGATATTAAGTAAAGATCATGCTCCGTGAATATATTTTGTACATTTCCTTCCGTAAATATATCAAAACTTAATTTTTGATTAGTAATATGCATTGCTAAGAATTTATTTTTCACCCTCAGATTCCAGATTTTCAAATAGTTGTATTTTGGCCAAATATTGCCCTATCCTAACAAACTGTACATCAATGGAAAGCTGATTTATTATTATTTCACCTTTAACATGTCAGACTGCTTGCATATCCAGTCAAATGCATCAGATCTCTTTGCAAGACTGAATCTGAAAAGACAGTATGAGCATCTTTCTCTCTTTCTCTCATCAAAATGGTCAGAGTAGCATGCAGAGATTGACGGTTCCATGCTTGACTCAGTCCGCGCTCTGTATTCATAATGCGATTCAGTTGCCGTGCACACAGCAGAGTTCATCTGAGAAGGTGTGATTGCAATTGATTTCTGAACACATCTTCCCCAGGCGCCATGAGTTCGAATGCTCAAATTAGCCATGTGCTCATCAGAGATATGGAAATCTGAATACAGCTGAAAATGATGCATGATAAAAAGGCACACATTGGATGTTTTAGTATTAATTGGTTATTTTAAACTGTGCTGTAATCCTGCATGTATTTGTTTGACCATGTTTGTGTGTTTGCATTTAAATGCACACCTGTGAATGAGCTGATTGTGAAATCTGGCATTGATGTGTTGAATTTAATGATGTGAAGAGCTGCTCATTAGCATGAACACTCTTGGTGATGATAGAGAGCACAAATTATAGATTTTATTATTTTGGTGTCAGAGGCTGACATTGAAATATTGATGCATACTGACCCCTGCTGGCACTAATGTTGTAGTGCTGTTTTCCCTGGGTTAAAGATGATGAGAGTTTAAATCTTTGGACTGTATATTGCAAGATTTGAAAGCTGAATAAATAATCTTTCCATCGTTGTATGGTTTGTTAGGATATGATAATATTTGGCAGAGATACAACTATTTAAAAATCTGGAATCTGAGGGTGCAAAAATCTAAATATCAAGAAAATCGCATTTAAAGTTGTCCAAATTAAGTTCTTAGCAATGCATATGATCAAAAATTAAGTTTTGATATATTTACAGTGAAAATGTACACACTATCTTCCTGAAACATGATCTTTACTTAATTAATAGATAATTTTGACCCAAACAGTGTACAGTGTATGATTTTTCATGTATGGTTTTGTGGTCTAGGGTCACATATTTCATTATATACTACTTGATGGGTATTTTATATTGGAAATAGATAGGTCTATTCA
Organism: Garra rufa; assembly: GCF_049309525.1. Lineage (NCBI taxonomy): Eukaryota > Metazoa > Chordata > Actinopteri > Cypriniformes > Cyprinidae > Garra > Garra rufa. The sequence continues at coordinate 6,626 of NW_027394882.1, read as the reverse complement.
TATTTGAAATTATATTAATAGTGTTACGTTTTATATTCTGTTATACATTAATTTAGACATAATGTTCTAAAATTTGGATGCATAATTAAACTGTATAATTAAATATTTACCAAGTCTGTGAACATCTTTCATATCTGTAGTAGTTTCATGTTGTCTCTTTCCTCTCATGTAATATATTTTCAGCTGTAATCAATATTTCATGTCTTTTTATTTAGTGAGTAGTTGTGTAGTTAACAATACTGTCTGTTTGCATACTATCCCTTAATTAACATTAATCTTTTTCTCTTAGGTTATGGACACACTATCCAAACTCTCTCATACACACATTGCACAGCAAACTGGAATAAGGTATTTGAAAAAGAGGAAATGAATAATTCTAGCTATTTTAAGAATGCAGCAAATGAAAATTCATATTTTATCCCTCTTTCTCTCTCTCTCATTCTATTCTAGGCCGTTTCCCACAGAAGAGAGTGTTGATGATGAGGACATTTATAACCATCTAGAGGATCTGATAGAGTGAGTCATATTTCTGCTTACATTGTTTCTCTTCCTCCTGATATTTTAACCTTTAGCTCACTGTATGCTGTCTGGTAGATATAGGAGCCTCAGGCTGGATCTTGGATCATGTTAAGTCATGGCAAAAAGTGTGCCACACACACACTGTCCTCCTGTAGATACACTCGGATACATATGTGTAAAAAAAACCTCTAACTAAACATTTTGGTAGTGTTTTAAAATAGATACATTTATTTTCAGGTGGCACTTTAAAAACAGTATTTAGGGGTTCAAGTGCTATTGTAATTGTTAGAATGTCCAAGGAACAGCATTCTCCACATAAAAGTGATTGGGGTGAACAAACCATAAGTCGTAGAGACTTGAAACTTGGAGGGATGGAAGTACAAAATCATTTATAACTTCTAAACCATTAGTCACAGACTCAAGTGTCTTAAAATTTTGGAATCCATGGCGAAACCATCTTTTGTAAACCAGTCCTATTGTTTTCAGAAAGATTCTCAAGAGAGTGAATTTCAATAACTCTTGATTAGGGATGTGATGAGATCTTGTGGCATGAGATCTCATGAGATCCGATGTGTCTCACGAAATCTGACTGGTCTCGCGAGAATGTGAAGATATCCTCGCAAAAACATTTTGCAGTGTTTACATTAGAGCTGCCTGATTAATCCTTAAAAGATCGCGATCTCTGTTCAAACACCAACGCGATATTATTTCTGAATGAAACTGATTCAGTGGTGTCTATTAATAAAAAACTATAACTACGCACATATTTGTCCGATCGACTTGAAAATTGGTACGTCTTGTCTTTGTCCAAAGTGCCACAAGTGTTTGTGAGGACATTTGTGTATGTCAAAAAACATGGCCACCATCAGCCAATGATATTTGAGCACCTATTAGACAAGGTTAATGAATGTCATTCGGAACAGAATTCGGTGGGCATGTTCGACTCATGGTCAACTTGTCTGTAAGAATTTTCTCTCTAGAATTCTCAAAAATAATTATCAAAAAAAAAAAAAAGTATTAATAAATAAAAAAAGTTAAACTTTACCTTTTCGGAAGCTACACTATCAGATTTTTTTTAATGTTTTTTAAGACTTCTCTTCTGCTCACCAAATCTGCATTTATTTGAGCAAAGGTAGTAATATTGTGAAATATTTTTACTAATTAAAATAGTTGCTTTCTATTTGAATATATTTTAAAATGTAATTTATTCCTGTGATCAAAGCTACATTTTCAGTGTCATTACTCCAGTCTTCTGTGTCACATGATCCGTCAGAAATCATTCTAATATGCTGATTTGCTGTTCAAGAAACATTTATAATTTTTATTATCAATATTTAAAACAGTTGAGTACACAATTCTTTGATAAATAGTAAGATCCCAAATCAGCATTTATCTGAAATAAAAAGCTTTTGTAAAATGATACACTATACCCTTCTAAAGCTTGGAGTCAGTTTTTTATTTATTTATTTATTTTTTTAGAAATTAATGTTTATTTAGAAAGAATGCTTTAAATGGATCAAATATGATGATAAAGACATTTATAATGTTACAAAAGAATTCTATTTCAAATAAATGCTGTTCTTCTGAACATTCTATTCATCAAAGAAACAAGAAAAATAAATAATAATAAATGTTTTTTGAGCAGCAAATCAGAATTTTACAATGATTTCTAAAGGATCATGTGACACTGAAGGCTGAAGTAATGATGCTAAAACTCAGCTTTGAAATCATTTTAATATATATTCAAATACAAACCTGTTATTTTAGATAATAAAAATATTACAAAAAATTTACTGTTTTTGCTGTACTTTGGATCAAATACATGCAGGCTTGGTGAGCAGAAGAGACTGCTTTAAAAAACATTAAAAATCTTACTGTTCAAAAACTTTTGATTGGTAGTGTATCTCCCAATATATTTTAATTTAGAAAAGGGGTGTCCAAATATCCCAAAAGCCTATAAATCCTGAAAGAAACCTCAAAACTTGGTGGTGCAATAAATAAAATCATCATATTTATATGGTAAATTACCTGGATTTGACAAAAAATCTTTTCAAATCATCGATTTAGGTGGTTACAAGCTTGCTAAATGATACATGTCTTTTTTCATATGTGCTTAAATGCCAAAGTCACTTGAACCCCATCAATCACCTCATAAAACTTCACGGAATATATATATTATATAGTACAGTCGTGGCCAAAAGTTTTGAGAATGACACAAATATTAGTTTGCTGCTCAACTGCTTTTAGATCTTTGTTTCAGTTGTTTCTGTGATGTACTGAAATATAATTACAAGCACTTCATACGTTTCAAAGGCTTTTATCGACAATTACATGACATTTATGCAAAGAGTCAGTATTTGCAGTGGTGGCCCTTCTTTTTCAGGACCTCTGCAATTCGACTGGGCATGCTCTCAATCAACTTCTGGGCCAAATCCTGACTGATAGCAACCCATTCTTTCATAATCACTTCTTGGAGTTTGTCAGAATTAGTGGGTTTTTGTTTGTCCACCCGCCTCTTGAGGATTGACCACAAGTTCTCAATGGGATTAAGATCTGGGGAGTTTCCAGGCCATGGACCCAAAATTTCAACGTTTTGGTCCCCGAGCCACTTAGTTATCACTTTTGCCTTATGGCACGGTGCTGGAAAATGCATTGTTCTTCACCAAACTGTTGTTGGATTGTTGGAAGAAGTTGCTGTTGGAGGGTGTTTTGGTACCATTCTTTATTCATGGCTGTGTTTTTGGGCAAAATTGTGAGTGAGCCCACTCCCTGGGTGAGAAGCAACCCCACACATGAATGGTCTCAGGATGCTTTACTGTTGGCATGACACAGGACTGATGGTAGCGCTCACCTTTTCTTCTCCGGACAAGCCTTTTTCCAGATGCCCCAAACAATCGGAAAGAGGCTTCATCGGAGAATATGACTTTGCCCCAGTCCTCAGCAGTCCATTTGCCATACTTTTTGCAGAAGATCAATCTGTCCCTGATGTTTTGTTTTTTTTTGGAGAGAAGTGGCTTCTTTGCTGCCCTTCTTGACACCAGGCCATCTTCCAAAAGTCTTGGCCTCACTGTGCGTGCAGATGCGCTCACACCTGCCTGCTGCCATTCCTGAGCAAGCTCTGCACTGGTGGCACTCCGATCCCGCAGCTGAATCCTCTTTAGGAGACGATCCTGGTGCTTGCTGGACTTTCTTGGACGCCCTGAAGCCTTCTTAACAAGAATTGAACCTCTTTCCTTGAAGTTCTTGATGATCCTATAAATTGTTGATTTAGGTGCAATCTTAGTAGCCACAATATCCTTGCCTGTGAAGCCATTTTTATGCAACGCAACGATGGCTGCACGCGTTTCTTTGAAGGTCGCCATGGTTAACAATGGAAGAACAATGATTTCAAGCATCACCCTCCTTTTAACATGTCAAGTCTGCCATTCTAACCCAATCACCCTGACATAATGATCTCCAGCCTTGTGCTCGTCAACATTCTCACCTGAGTTAACAAGACGATTACTGAAATGATCTCAGCAGGTCCTTTAATGAAAGCAATGAAATGCAGTGGAAAGTTTTTTCGGGATTAAGTTAATTTTCATGGCAAAGAAGGACTATGCAATTCATCTGATCACTCTTCATAACATTCTGGAGCATATGCAAATTGCTATTATAAAAACTTAAGCAGCAACTTTTCCAATTTCCAATATTTATGTAATTCTCAAAACTTTTGGCCACGACTGTATATACACACACACACACACACACACACACACACACACACACACACACACACACACACACACACACACACACACACACACACACACACACACACACACACACATGTTGGGTTTACATGTTTTATGGGGACATTCCATAGGCGTAATGGTTTTTATACTGTACAAACCGTACTTTCTATCGCCCTACACCTACCCTACACCTAAACCTAGCCCTCACAGGAGATTGTGCACACTTTTACTTCATCAAAAAAACTCATTGTGCATGATTTATAAGCCTGTTTCCTGATGGGGACCTGAGAAATGTCCCCACAAGGTCAAAATCTACTGGTATTCCTATCCTTGTGGGGACATTTGGTCCCCACAACGTGATGAATACCAGGTACACACACACACACACACACCGAGGATCATTGCAGCTGTACAGCTGTTAAGGTAACAGCCTCAGACGTAAACTGTCAGATTTTGCCTTTGGCCTGTGTTGTCTCATTTCCACTACTCCCACATATAGGGTCTCTTATTCCAGCAGACAGGCAACAACAAACACAATCGTAGGTTTACAGGACCATGAAGAGCCCTGCAGTGCTGCTTGATCTGCCATTTTGTCACACCACATATAAACAGTCTAGAACTGTTGCATTTTCATGATCTCTTTACTATGAGTGTGCTACATTTCTAGCCAAATAAGCCACTCCTACTGTGTGTATCAGTCAGTGAATGAATGTCAGTATTTGTAAGGGAAATTAGTAAATCACACCAACCATAAAAGGAAACTGACCTGAATGTTGATAAAGATTTGTAATAGTTTTAGTTAACGATAGCTACACTGCTTCTGAGCAGCAAAAGTGATTCTGCTGAGTAACATGCCATTAAGTATGCCAACAAGTAGCATCAGCAGAAATGTCTGTTCTTCTCATATGACATGCTTGAGGATTTAATATTATGCTTAGCAAATATTGATGCTGCTGTCACTGTGTTTTGGCTCGACCTCATCACATCTGTTTCTTAACCACACACACACACACACACACACACACACACACACACACACAGACATGAGGCCTGCTAGCAGAGGGTTGTTTTCCACATGTGATGGTTTGTTCATATGAAATGTGTTTGTTGAGTGTTTTCCCTGGAGGGTGATGTGCCTGTATGATTTCGTCCCTGTCACGAGAAACACTTTTCCTTGAAGGCGTTTCGTAATAGATACGAACTACAGACATGGATAGGAAAAGAAATCAACCCAGTTTGTCTCTCTATCTTTTCTCTTTTACACCCATCTGGAGAACATATCTGAGTGATTTTAAGGCCTGACTCAGCTATAACGTCTCTTGGCTCTTGCTTTTGCTGTAGCTGAAAACCGTGTGTTTAATTTAGAAGAGGGAAACATTATCTTTTTAAAACCCCTCATGAGCAATTTTCTAGAAGAGGTCTTTTTCTCCAGCATATCGGATAAAATGAAGCAGTTGAAAACATCTTGCTGTCCTCTTAGGGGTTTCATCGTTCATCTGTTTTTTTTTGGTTAATATAAGTTACCTATATCTGATTTTAGTCTTTGGGTTCAAAAAGTTGATATACTAAACCAAAATCTTTGGAGAAGCACTAAACCTAGTTGTACAATGGAAATCTACAGTATAATGGAATATACCACATTTCCATTGTAGTTGCTATAATAAAACAACAGTCATAATATTTATTTAATATCATAATATTTCTTTATTTCTTGCTTATTTTTTAGTATTTATGTATCCATAAAAAAATTAATAATAATAACAACAACAATGTTTATTTTAAATCTAAACATTTCCATTGCAGTCACTATAATAAAACCATGGTCAAAAAATAAACAACAAAAAACAATAATATTTAATAATATTTAATATAATTTATTTATTTATTGTGTGTTTAGTTGTTTATTTATAGTATTTATATATTTGTAATAATAATAATAATGTTTGTTTTAAGTCTTAGTATGAATAGACAACATTTCCATTGTAGTTACTATAAAAAAACATGGTCAATTTTCACAACGAATCAAAGAATCATAATTTTTATTTATTTAAATATAGTTTATTTATTAGTTTATTTGTAGTATAGTATTTATGAATTTATAGTATATATGTATTTGTAATAATAATAATAATAATAATAATAATAATAATATTTATTCATAATAATATATTATATTATATAAATATAATATTTTATGTAAAATCTTTGGAGAAGCACTAAACCTTGTTGGTCTGTTTGTCTCAGTGAGAACGGAGTTGAAGATGAGGAAGATCTTTATGACTGTGTGTATGATGATGATGAAGGAGGAGAGGTGTATGAAGATCTAATGAAGGTTGAGCTGGTACAACCACAGGTGAGTTCACTAAAATGCTA
>NW_027394881.1:0-13006 GCF_049309525.1 Garra rufa | reverse complement strand
AACCCAAAATTCCTATCTCAAAAAATTAGCATATTTCATCCGACCAATAAAAGAAAAGTGTTTTAAATACAAAAAAAAGTCAATCTTCAAATAATTATGTTCAGTTATGCACTCAATACTTGGTCGGGAATCCTTTTGCGTGGCATGGAGGCAATCAGCCTGTGGCACTGCTGAGGTGTTATGGAGGCCCAGGATGCTTCGATAGCGGCCTTAAGCTCATCCAGAGTGTTGGGTCTTGCGTCTCTCAACTTTCTCTGCACAATATCCCACAGATTCTCTATGGGGTTCAGGTCAGGAGAGTTGGCAGGCCAATAAAGCACAGTAATACCATGGTCAGTAAACCATTTACCAGTGGTTTTGGCACTGTGAGCAGGTGCCAGGTCGTGCTGAAAAATGAAATAAAGCTTTTCAGCAGATGGAAGCATGAAGTGCTCCAAAATCTCCTGATAGCTAGCTGCATTGACCCTGCCCTTGATAAAACACAGTGGACCAACACCAGCAGCTGACATGGCACCCCAGACCATCACTGACTGTGGGTACTTGACACTGGACTTCAGGCATTTTGGCATTTCCCTCTCCCCAGTCTTCCTCCAGACTCTGGCACCTTGATTTCCGAATGACATGCAAAATTTGCTTTCATCCGAAAAAAGTACTTTGGACCACTGAGCAACAGTCCAGTGCTGCTTCTCTGTAGCCCAGGTCAGGCGCTTCTGCCGCTGTTTCTGGTTCAAAAGTGGCTTGACCTGGCGCCTGTACACGGTGGCTCTGGATGTTTCTACTCCAGACTCAGTCCACTGCTTCCGCAGGTCCCCCAAGGTCTGGAATCGGTCCTTCTCCACAATCTTCCTCAGGGTCCGGTCACCTCTTCTCGTTGTGCAGCGTTTTCTGCCACACTTTTTCCTTCCCACAGACTTCCCACTGAGGTGCCTTGATACAGCACTCTGGGAACAGCCTATTCGTTCAGAAATTTCTTTCTGTGTCTTACCCTCTTGCTTGAGGGTGTCAATGATGGCCTCCTGGACAGCAGTCAGGTCGGCAGTCTTACCCATGATTGCGGTTTTGAGTAATGAACCAGTCTGGGAGTTTTTAAAAGCCTCAGGAATCTTTTGCAGGTGTTTAGAGTTAATTAGTTGATTCAGATGATTAGGTTAATAGCTCGTTTAGAGAACCTTTTCATGATGCTAATTTTTGTGAGATAGGAATTTGGGGTTTTCATGAGCTGTATGCCAAAATCATCAATATTAAAACAATAAAAGGCTTGAACTACTTCAGTTGTGTGTAATGAATCTAAAAATATATGAAAGTCTAATGTTTATCAGTACATTACAGAAAATAATAAACTTTATCACAATATGCTAATTTTTTGAAAAGGACCTGTACAAGAAACTGTTTTTTTTATACACGCCAGAAATGGAAAGTAATTACAAGCAAACTTATCATTACAGTCATTACATTAATTATTCTTAGATATTTTGTCTGTTCATTTTTATTTGTGTAATGTAGTTAAGATATTTCTGTTATTGAGTACATAACACAAAACATAGAAGTACAGATTAATAATTATTAAATACCGTAAAAAACAAATAAAAGTAACATTTTTCTTTACCACATCAAAACTCTGAATGATACAAGAAACAATATCAACATGTTTATCTTTAATATGGATTAAGGATGGAAAGTTATTATTTTTTTATTTAATTATTGTAAACTTACATTTACAATAATTACAATTATTATTCTAAGACGGCTTGCTGTAGTTATTACTATGGACATACAACAAAAACATATAAACAGAATAGATAATTTTATCATAAAATATAAAATAAAGCAAAACAAAATAGAATCTGAGGTCAGAATTGTAAGCCCCGCCCACATCCTAGTGTGGCCTCCGTTGATTGGTCAGGGACGCGCTGAAACCAGGAACTGAGGGTCGTGGGATTTTGAAAGCGGTTGATGGTGAATCGCGGTGAAACACTCAGGTGCTGTCATGTGCGTGTTTTTATGACAGGTGATGAAGAAACATGGATCAGCTTGTCAGGGCTCTTTTACTCCTCCTCTTAGTGGAGTTACCGGCTTCATTTCATTGCAAAGATGCCCTCAGTGGAGATGATGGAGGATGGTGAGAGAAATGCGTTCCGTTACCATATGGATCACTGGACGTGTTTCAAAAACACAGACGCTGTGATCCATCTCAAATCCTTACAACATGCAACTAATCACCTAATTGACTAAGCTGTTTGAGTGAGATTGATTATGTTTTGTCTTACAGGGGACTGGAATCCAGTATAGAGGATGAAGGCGAGTGCAACATTGAGATCAGAGATGTGAACTCAATAACACACAGAGAGTTTATTGAAGAGTAAGAACAACAAACATACACATGTACAGTTAGTTGAGAGTATTTGGACATTTCATTGCATTTTTGTTCTCTTTACCCCGGAAAGCAACTCTTATAAAAAGCTGCTTTTAATAGTAAAATCATTATATACATTTAAAGCATATTACCTGAATGATCCACAGCTGTGTTTTTGTTTAGTGATAGATGTTCTTGAGTCCTGAGCAGTTAAACTGCTTGCTGTTCTTCAGAAAAATTCTTCAGGTCCCACAAATTCTTTGGATTGTCAGCATTTTTGTGTATTTGAACCCTTTCCAACAATGACTGAATTATTTTGAGATCCATCTTTTCACAATGAGGACAACTGAGGGACTCACATGCAACTATTACAAAAGGTTCAACACTCACTGATGCTCCAGGATGCATTAGGAGCTGGGGGGTGAAAACTTTTTGGGGGGTGAAAACATTTGGAATGGGATGATCAGGGTAATTTTAACTTATTTTTTTCTTCTGGGAAACATGTAAGCATCTTCTGTAGCTTCTGAAGGCTAGTACAAAATGAAAAAATATATGTTTAGGCAAATTAAGAAAAAGGTAAGAAACAAGAACATCACTAAAGGGATAGTTCACCCAAAAATGAAAATTTGATGTTTATCTGCTTACCCCCAATGCATCCAAGATGTAGGTTACTTTGTTTCCTCAGAAAAACACAAACGAATATTTTTAACGAAAACCGGTGCAGTCTGCCAGCCTTATCATGGAAGTGGATGGGCACCAAACCTTTAAAAGTAAACAAAAACATGCACAGACAAATCCAAATTACACCCTGCGGCTCGTGATGATACATTGATGTCCTAAGACACGAAACGATCGGTTTTTGTGAGAAACTGAACAGTATTTATATCATTTTTTACCTTTGATACACAGCCACGTCCATCTCTCCTGAGCACGAGTTTGTCACAGTCACGTCACATGTGCACGCGCTTCTGGCGTAGTATACGCAAACGCCGTAAGCGATCTGTTGCATGTATACGACACTCATTGTTTACACAGAGCACAGAGATTGTGGGTATAGCGGCTATTCAAAATGGTTATTACTTGCGCGTATCCTGATTGTTTAAACCGATTTAAAGCTAAAAGATTACATTAGTTTGCGCAAACTCATCCAGGACTTTTCACTGATTTCCCCTTACGCCGTTTGCGTATTCTACGCCAGAACGCGTGCTCATGTGACGTGACTGATGCCAAACTCGTGCTCATGACAGATGGACGTGGCTGTGTATCAAAGGTAAAAAATGATATAAATACTGTTCAGTTTCTCACAAAAACCGATCGTTTCGTGTCTTAAGACATCAATGTATCGTCACGAGTCGCAGGGTGTAATTTGGATTTGTCTGCGCATGTTTTTGTTTACTTTTAAAGGTTTGGTGCCCATCCACTTCCATGATAAGGCTGGCAGACTGCACCGGTTTTCGTTAAAAATCTTCGTTTGTGTTTTTCTGAGGAAACAAAGTAACCTACATCTTGGATGCATTGGGGGTAAGCAGATAAACATCAAATTTTAATTTTTGGGTGAACTATCCCTTTAAGGTGTTTTAACCTTTGCATAATATTGCTTTTTCTCCAGTGAAAAAAAAATCAGCTCGTCAGAATCAGGAAAGAAAAATGCACAGATTAACCACTGTTTACAATCAAAAACAGTACAAAACGGTTCTAAACTAATATGTGGGGGAATTTTTAATGTGACAGGACAATAGGAGATGGACTGTTTCACTGGAGGAAGTATCATTATGGATTATGGACTAATATTTTGACCAGAAACTACAGTTTAACGTAAAAATGTCGTAATGTTGGATTAGTTTTTAACAAACATGCAGCTTTTCACAAGACATTAACTGATGTACTGGAGTGGTGTGGATTATTGTGATGTTTTTATCAGCTGTTTGGACTCTAATTCTGACGGCACCCATTCACTGCAGAGGATCCATTGGTGAGCAAGTGAAGTAATGCTGAATTTCTCTAAATCTGATCTGATGAAAAAACAAACTCAGCTACATCTTGGATAATTTTTACTTATTTTTTCTTCTGGGAAACATGTAAGCATCTTCTGTAGCTTCTGAAGGCTAGTACAAAATGAAAAAATATATGTTAAGGCAAAATATGAAAAATGTAAACGTTCATTCTGTTCAAAAGGTTTTACCCCAATGCTCTTAATGCATCGTGTTTCCTTCTGGAGCATCAGTAAGTCTTTGAACCTTGTGTAATAGTTGCATATGAGTCTCTCAGTTGTCCTCAGTGTGAAAAGATGGATCTCAAAATCATCCAGTCATTGTTGGAAAGGGTTCAAATACACAAAAATGCTGAAAAACCAAATCATTTGTGGGACCTGAAGCATTTTTCTGGGACAAACAAGAGACTCATGAACAACTATCGCTAAACAAAAAAACACATCTGTGGATCATTCAGGTAACAACACAGTATTAAGAATCAAGTGTATGTAAACTTTTGAACAGGGTCATTTTTATAAATATCAACTATTATTTTCCTTTTGTGGACTATATGTAAATGTCTTTTTTTGTGAAAAACCTTCCAGGTCAGTACTAAATAAAAAACATGTATTTTCTATGATACCTCTTATTTTGATAAAATAATACAAGGTGTATGTAAACTTTTGACCTCAATTTTCTATATATATTTACAGGTATGCTTACGCAAAACCAGTTATCCTCAGAGGACTTACAAATAGCACAGTAAGAAGTGTGGTTATATTGTATATATAATTTGCTTATTGCTTATTACTAACAGTGCTGTGTTGTGATTGGTTGTTTCAGAAATTCCGCTTCCTTTGTTCCAAATCCAATCTTCTGAGAGAGTATGGAGATAAAAAGGTCCGTCTCAGCACAGCCAATACACACTCATACAGAAAAGGTAGACATGAGCACACTTTTACACTTTCTTTTGTGCAAACTTTTATGTGCATGGTCATTAAATCATACTGACCCCAGACTTTTAGACGGTAGTGTAAGTTTTATATTTCTGTGTTTTAACAGTGGATGTGCAGTTTGAAGAATTTGTAAAGTTTCTGTTGACCCCTCAATCTGAAGACACACTGGGCAGTGGTCAGTTCTCTCTCTGTCTCTCTCTCACACACACACACACACACCAAGCTTTTTCCAACTATGCATGATTATTTTATAATCTGTGTGCTTTTTATTTCAGATACACTGTACTTCTTTGGGGACAATAACTTCACAGAGTGGCAGTCGCTGTTTGAAGAGTATAAAGCACCACCTTTTTATCTTCCACTCATGCATCCTGCATATAGCTTTGGGATTGCGGGTATGTGCAAATACATACCCTCTTATACATCTTTTGCGGTGCACATACACACATTTTCACCCTTTAAAGGAATAATGTACCCCACAATTGAAATTTGCTAAAAATGTACTCATCCTCAGGCTATCTAATATGTAGACGAGATTGTTTTTTCATCAGATCAAATTTAGAGAAATTACTTCACTTGCTCACCAATGGATCCTCTGCAGTGAATGGGTGCCGTCAGAAATAGAGTCCAAACAGTTGATAAAAACATCACAAATAGTCCACAGGACTCCAGTCCATCAATTAATATCTTGCGCAGTAAAAAGCTGTGTGTTTGTAAGAAACAAGAACATCATTAAGGTGTTTTAACCTTTGCATAATATTGCTTTTTCTCCAGTGAAAAAAAAAATCAGCTCATCAGAATCAGGAAAGAAATATGCACAGATTAACCACTGTTTACAATCAAAAACAGTACAAAACGGTTCTTAACTAATATGTGGGGGAATTTTTAATGTGACAGGACAATAGGAGATGGACTGTTTCACTGGAGGAAGTATCATTATGGATTATGGACTAATATTTTGGCCAGAAACTACAGTTTAACGTAAAAATGTCATAATGTTGGATTAGTTTTTAACAAACATGCAGCTTTTCACAAGACATTAACTGATGTACTGGAGTGGTGTGGATTATTGTGATGTTTCTATCAACTGTTTGGACTCTAATTCTGACGGCACCCATTCACTGCAGAGGATCCACTGGTGAGCAAGTGAAGTAATGCTGAATTTCTCTAAATCTGATCTGATGAAAAAACAAACTCAGCTACATCTTGGATGGCCTGAGAGTGAGGAAATTTTCAGGAAGTTTTCATTTTTTTTAGTGAATTATTTCTTTAAAAAGTGTCTCTCTCCTGCAGGACCAGGTACTGGTGTCCCATTTCACTGGCACGGTCCCGGCTACTCTGAAGTTATCTATGGCAGGAAGGTCTGTGGAGCTCTAAACTCATACAAATGCATTATTTACAGCTTAAGTACACATTATATTTTCCCTGTGCATATATTGATGTGCTTGTGTTCTCCAGCGTTGGTTTCTTTACCCCCCTGATGAGGCACCCGAGTTCCATCCCAACCACACCACCCTCTCCTGGGTTTCTCTGTCTTACCCAAACCTGGAGAGCCACCAGAGGCCCCTGGAGTGCACCATACGACCCGGAGAGGTGAGGGTGAACCCCTTTATGCACTTAAATACCAGACACAGAGACTCGAAGTAAAGTCAAAATCACATGTTTTTGTGCAGGTGCTGTATTTTCCAGATCGTTGGTGGCACGCAACTCTAAATCTGGACAACAGCGTGTTCATTTCAACTTTTCTAGGGTGAAGACTGATTATTACACATGGTGGGACAAACACCATGTGCTTTTGACTTGAAGGACTGAACAAGGATTCACTCCAGAGGACCAACTCGGAGGAATTTGACTACCTTTGAGCAAAACTGAGAAGTCAAGCTATCTGTCCATTAACTTGAACAATATTATTTTTTTAATACAACCTGCTTTTAATGTGAGATTGATTAATTGTTTTAATGAAGTTGTGTTGTTGAGACACAATTTGAATTCTTTGCAGTGAGTTTTAATGTTGCATTGAACTGAAGAACTGATTATAACTGATTCAAGTAAGCTTGATATATTTAATACATCTATCATATGTCCATCTTCTTTCCACCACAAAAAAAAAGGTTATTGTGAATTTTTATCTCACAAAGACTTTTTTTCAGAATTGAAATATAAAATCTTAAATTTTATATTACTTATAAAAAAGTTATAAAGTCAGAATTGTGAGATAAAAAGTCAGAAGTGAGTTTATTTCTTAGAATTGCGTTATATAAACTCACAATTCTGAGTTATAGTCAGAATTGCGTGATAAACTTGCAATTTTTTGTCAGATTAGCAAAATTTAAAACAACTTGCAATTCTGACTTTTTTCTTAGAATTATGTGATATAAACTCACAATTGTCTGAATTGTGAGATAAACAGAAGTCAGTTTATTTATTTGTCAGGATGGTTATATAAACTCTCAATTACAAGAAATAAAGTCAGAATTGCAAGATAAAACATTTTTTTTCACACAATTTTTTCTCAGATTTGTGATATAAACGTAGTTTTAAATTCTAAATTAGGAGGACATAAAGTTGCAATTCTGAGTAAAAAATAAGAATTGTAAGATAAAAAGTCAGAAGTGAGTTTATTTCTCAGAATTGCATTATATAAACTCGCAATTAAGATAAAAGATTTTATTTAAGAGATAAGAGAAGAGAAAACTTATGACTTTTTTTATCAGAATTCTGTGTTGTAAACTCACAATTGTGAGTTATAGTCTGAGATAAAAAGTCAGAAGTGAGTTTATCAGAACTGTTATATAAACTCACAACTGCAAGAAATAAATTCAGAACTGCAAGATAAACTTGCAATTCTGAATTTTTTTCTCAGAGTTGAGTGATATAAACTTGCAATTCTGACTTTTTCTTAGATTTGTGTGATATAAACTCGCAATTTGCGAGTTATAGTCAGAATTCGTGATAAACTTGTCATTTACTTTTTTTCTCAGATTTGAGTGATATAAACTCACAATTACGAGAAATAAAGTCAGAATTGCAAGATAAAAACTTGCAATTCTGACTTTTTTTCTCAGATTTATGTGATATAAACTCATAATTGTGAGTTATAGACAGAATTGACTTTTTTCTCATATTTGAGTGATATAAACTCACAATTACGAGAAATAAAGTCAGAATTGCTCACAACTCACAATTCTGACTTTTTTCTCAGAATTGCATATTAAAACTTACAATTGACTTTTTTCTCAGAATTGCATATAAAATCGCAATTGACTTTTTCCCTCGATTTGAGTGATATAAACTCGTAATTGTGAGTTACAGTCAGAATTGCATGATATAAACTGGCAATTGACTTATTTCCCTCAGATTTGAGTGATATAAACTCGCATTTGCAAAAAATCAGAATTGTAAGATAAAAACGAAAGACTTTCCGTAACAACTCGCAACTGCGTGTTATAAAATCCAAATTAGGAGACATATAGTTGCAAAAGTCAGAATTGTGAGTTTATATCCCAAAATTCTGACTTTATTTCTCAGAATTTATGTCTCACAATTCTGAGAAAAATGTCATAATTCTGAGATAAAAAGACGCAATTACCTTTTTTATTTTTATTCAGTGGCAGAAATGGGCTTCCATGTCTTTTTCATTCAGACTCACAAAAATACATTTTTATCAGTAAAGGAACATTTTTATTATACTGAAAAAAAGAGATGTTAAGAAATAAAAATAATAGAATATAAACATTATTGAAATCAGTTGGTTAAACTGTCCAGTTTCACATCAGATTGGGAGCATTTCATTATATGGGTTACTGAAATACCTGGACCATTAAAGTTTTTTTTTTTACTTTTGTTTTTCACATTTGAACAAGTTAAATTTGTGTTAGACATCTGTACACATAGTATTTGATAAAAAATGATTCTGGCTCTTTTTTTTTTTTTTAAATGCCGCAAGATTCATTCAGCTACAGTACATGAGCATAATGAGGGTCATAATAGTGCTTGTATATATGTAGTAGTTTTTAAAATCATGGTTTAATTAACAAAATTAAACTTAATGAGAGAGAATAAGATATTTTTGCAGTAATGAGTCTTTTTGGTGATCCAAGTCCAAAGAGAGAAAAAAAAAGAAAAATCTAACCAAAAAACAAACAAACAAAAACTACCCATCTGAAGACAGAAGACAGTCCTCCTAGATGATGTCACTTCCTCCAAACCAGCTGTCCAGCAATGTAGGTTTCCCTGACTGTCAGTGTGTCATCAAGCACAACAAAATCTACAAAACAATATACATTACTAGAGCCATTTCATATTAAAACACTTTGTGGGTACAATAATGCCTTAGCTACTAATAACCCTTAAAATGTGCAATTAGATAAATCATATATTCTAAAATATGACAGTTGATCCCACACTATCCAAAATGTAGATGAGTTTGTTTATTACTTGGAACAGAGTTGAAGAAATTGAGGATTTCCGTCACTTGCACACCAACGGATCCTCTGCAGTGAATGGGTGCCATCAGAATGAGACTCTAAACAGCTGATACAAACATCACAATAATCCACACCACTCCAGTCCATCAATTAACATCTTTTGAAGAGAAAAGCTGCATTTTGGAGGATTAAAATCCATCCTTATTGCATTTTAACTTTATTAGTGGTTTTGACTCTCATTGTGACGGCACCCATTCACTGCAGAGGATCCATTGATGAGCAAGTGATGTGATGATCAATTTTTTCAAATCTGTTCTGATGAAGAAACAAACTCATCTACATTTTGGATGGTCTGAGTCTGAATTCATTTTTGGGTGAACTATACCTCTAATGAATGATTATGCAAATTTTAAAGTCCCAAAAAGATATGTTCATACCTGCATCTGTCCCATACTCCAGCGTTCCCTTCCTGTGACTGATTCCCAGCAGCTGAGCGGGATGCAGCGATGCAGCTTCTAATGCAGCTTCTACTGTACATCCTACATACACACATACATCAGTATAAAACCTCTATGATGGACACCAAGTCCCATAATGCAGGGGTTCCCAACCTTTTTTACTCCGGGGCCCCCCTCCTTCTCTGGCCAATTTTGCAAGGCCCCCCTATGCCTGACATGTCATCTTATACTGTACTTCCACAGTAAAGAAAAAATAATTTATTTTTAAAACTTTTTTATTAACCAAAACATTTGTTTTGCCTTAATTATTCTTCTACTGCATGTTATAAAAAAACCTCAAAATTCAAATAAAATTTTAATTAAAACTTCAAATATACCTTATAATCTTTAAAGAAAACCTCTGCTCAATTCTAACTTTTAAAATTATTTTACTTCAGACATTCTTTACAACTTAAGAGTACTTTTTCTTAAATAAGTGAACCTGCTCTACAACAGGGAGATACCAAAAGACCACTAAACCTATCCCTTTGAACTTGACTGACTGAATAGCTACTGTTTGTATCCATTAAAAAAATAATACACGAATTCAAACTACAGCAAATACATTCTAAATCTGTTGAAACACATCTATGTGAAGGTTCGACCAAGACGGGATCAGTGAACTCTGTCAGTGCGCGCCTGATGCTCATAAACACCGAGCCTTACTCCTCTTCTATGGGTGAGCATCTATTATAAAACACTCACATTAATTTGGACAACTAGGCAAATGTTTGTAATTTCACGCAAAAATATGATAGGGATCAGAGCCCCGAGAGCGCGCATAGTTTGTGAATCAATAGCAGACTTATGCGTGTCTCATGCACGACTCTGATTTACACGAGACATTAGGCACGCGCAAGTTCGTTATTATGACACTAATCGTTTTTACCTTTTACCTTTACGACAGTTTGCTTCATGCATGCAGCCGAGAGATGTAACATTAGTTTGCGTACAGCATTTGGAAGTTTTGAGCCGCCATTCAGTCTGTATTTAACAGTGCGATGAGGCTTGCTGCGCCTACTCTGAAGCAATCAGTCACAGAAAACGAGAGAGGCTGTGCTTTTATTATTCTCATTTAGCGCATTAATAATGAAATTAAACAAGTATAGGATAATATTTACATTAATTTTAAGATATCTCGCGGCCCCCCTGGAGTAGAGCCCTGCATTTGAGCCCGAGCCCGTCGGGGCCCGACTTTTTTTTGCCCCTAGGGCCGGGCTTCGGGCCAATTTTCACGTCATAACTTTCACGCATATCGGGCTTCGGGCCTGCTTTAGAAAAAAAATTAAAAAAAAAAAAGTTTAACGAGATTTAATGCGTGCGTCCCCGGAAGCGCCAGTGATGCCTAACTCGCGCATAGCAGAGTATGAGCGGAGCGCGGAGTGGAGCGGTGTGATTTTGAATGGAGGAAGGAGCGGATTTTTTTAAAAGTCGGAGCGTCAAGGTTTTCACTCTCTTCAAGAGCGCTCCACCACCGCTCCATCATGAGTACAATTCATGCCAATGGTCCATAATATAACTGCACATTAAGCAGGAAATCATATGTTAAACATGTTCAGCTTGATAGAGATGGATCACTCAAATCAGAAATAGTGTGATCTGTAGGTAAAATAACTGACGAAAACGTATTATTTTCATTACAAACTTTGCACTGGATAAAGCAGCATACTCTTTTAATGCTGACAATTATCAGCTGTGGTCGCTGGTCGGAACAAATATTGCACACTATGTTTGAAAATCTCCTGTTATTTTATTTTATTATATTTTATGAACAGGACTGTTACATTTCACACATACTTATTTATTTATTTATTTATTGACGCGGAGCGGTGTTTCTGATATCAGTGAGCGAGGAGTGGAGCTGGAGCGGAGCGATTATTAAATGTAAGGAGCGCGGGGGGAAATTGTTGCCGCTCCACTCCGCTTACATACTCTGCGCAGCACATAGATTTTCAGCCACGTGGTAAAGTTGTGCTTTTGAAGTTTTCTATATTATTATTTATTCTTTATATATGTGTTCATTATTCGTTTACTTTACCACAGCGACTTTGTATGTTCCGGTTTTGCGCAGCAGAGCTGCCTGCCCAGTTTGAAATGCCTTTGTTCTGAGATGGTGATAATAAACTTTAAATCTAACATTGTGATATATTGATGTTTGTTTTATATCTGTGGATTGCATTGTAGACTAGTCAAGTGTTGATTTGATATATAGGTTAAATTGTGGACCACATACCGCTTGGATATCGATGTCACTTAAAAAACTAAAACTTACATTTAAAAAACAAACAAACAAACAAACAAACAAAAAACTCCAAACATTTCTCTAAATTGTTCTGATAAAAAAACCAAAACGAAAAAACATAAACTTTCTATTAAATACGAATCTGGTCTATTTTAATGGCTGTAACAGTATAAGCTGTTTGGCGGAAAAAAAGACGGGCTTCGGGTCGGACTCGGGCCAACATTTTTGATAAGCTGTCGGACACGGGCCGGGCTACAGCCTGTGCGTTTCGGGCCAGGGCCGGGCTAGGGCTTAGATTTAAGGCCCGTGCAGGGCTCTACCCTGGAGGATCACTGAGGCCCCCTAGTGGGTCGCGACCCCCCGGTTGGGAACCGCTGCCATAATGGACAACATGCAGCCAGTAAACATGCAAGTGTAATCAGACACGCAAACACACACTGACCTGATGCCTCTCTGAAGTGTCTCACACACATGTCCAAGGTTGCAATGCTGCCACTCAAAGTTGTAGTGCCTGAAATCATGAATGAATAAAACATGTTATTAAAGGAGTAGTTCACTTCC
>NW_027394880.1:0-13024 GCF_049309525.1 Garra rufa | reverse complement strand
GTTTGCATGCCTGTAACTCAAGAAGTATTAAAGATATTTGAATGCCCTTTTAGATATTGGGTCTTAACAAACTTTTCTTTTGGTGTCTTTATTGTTAATGCGCTATGAGATTCGGTTGCAGAGATATTGGAATTTCAATATGGCTCCAGGAGTAAATCGTTAAAATGAGTCAACTCAACCAAAGGTCCGGCTCAAATTTTTGATTTTGCTAATATTTATTCTGAAGAAAGATAGGCATGTATAGTGAAGAAAGCCAAAATATTAAATGTCATGGATGAATATTTACTGAGTAATCCACTATTTTGTAGAGGGAGGTCAAAATGGCAATTTTCACCTTAGATTCAGAGTCAAGTTACAGGGGGGTACAAATTACTTCAGAAAGATGCCAGGATCATAATGTTATTTTTACACAGAGATTGGTAGTTATACTAGTAAAATCTGTTGACTTTAGCAGTCCTTTTTGCATTATATACCAATAGTGCCCATTTAAAAATGGAAAAAACAGCACTTTTCAAGTTTTTCTCCAAAGTTTGCATGCATGTAACTCAAGAAGTATTAAAGATATTTAAATGACCTTTTAGAGATTGGGTCTTAACTAACTTTTGGAACATCACCTCTCCTTATTTTCATTGAAAGAAAAAAAAAATGCTATTTTGCTTAACATTTAATTTTCTGTGCAACAAAAGGGAGAGTTAATGATGACAAAATTGTTATGCAGTGAAATTAAAGGTCAGATTATTTTTTTTAATATTATAATTGGCTTAAAAGTTACTATATTAATATAGTAAATTTAACAGTATTTGAATACTATTACACTTTTTGTATTAGTATTTTGAATTAATTTTGTATTTATTTTTGTATTTATTTCAGTTAGTTGCCATTGCAATTACATTTTTTTTAAGTGTTTACATTTTACAAATCTAATAGTTATATTTTATTATATTTCAGTTAACAAAAAAATGTTTTAAGTTTTAGTTAAAAATAACAACGCTGTTCCAAACCTGGCTTAATTACTCCCGACCTTGCTAATTTATGGGACAAAAACAATATTTAAATGACCAGTTATTATCCAGCTTAAGCATGTCAGCATCTTTTCGCCAGGAGAATTAGGCATAAATATGTATGTTTCACATTCAGGGTTGTGCAGTTGTGAATGCAAACTGTATTGAAGGTCTGATGAGGGATTCACTGTGAACATCTTGGACTCGGTTAATCCCAAACGTCCAAGTTACATCCTGCTGTCATCAGCTACGCCGCTGCATTGTTAGTGAAGCGTGTTGTTGAGCTTCTGCAGCAAACGCCGCAGCTGTGAACCGAGTCACAAGGGGCTTCGCATCGATTCCCATGCCGTTTCTCGGGGGATACGGATACGACACAGAGCTCATGAACTTCACGTGTAGAACACAAGCTCCTAGTTCTGCCTCTAATGAGAGCTTGAGTGGGCTGGATGTGCTGGAAACATCGCAAGCCTGCCCCTGCGCCAACCCACAATATCATAAAGAGAATAAGAAATCAAATGAACCGTAGAAAAAAAGAAGATGTGGTGCCTCATACGGGTATCTCTCATTAAGAGCAGCAGCTACACGGGCCATGCACAGATTAATGCTGCGCTGGATTCAGTCGTGTGTGGGATGCTTCCACTCGATATGTCCGGAAATACCATTGCGCAAAATACAAGATGAACCTAAATGGCAAACCTACCGTTCAGTTGTCAACAAAATGGTTAAATCTATTGGTATTGCAATGTGCAATTTCGTCTTACTAAATGCAGCATAGGGTCTGCTTCGCAAATCATGCATCGCAGCTCCAATGTTTGAACAGAGATGTGAAAATGAAGAATTCAAACTTACATTTTCATAATTCATTAAAAAAGAAAACATTTTGTAATATGACTATGATGTACATTTTAAGTGTGATAAATGCGATGTCTGATTTTAAAATTGCTTTCAAAGGATGAATTTTGAGATTAAAAATTTTCAACTGATATATAATTTTTTTACGTTTTCTAAAGTGTGATGGGAATAAGGCAACAAGGAAGGTTAGAACTCCTGTTATGAAGTAGATTATTGAGGTGCACTCTTGTCATAAATTAATCTATTATTTTTCCTACATAATTTGTAACACAAATGTATTCTATCTATTTAGGAGCCTTAGACATTACCAACAATATATGTGACCCTGGACCACAAAACCAGTCATAAGGTTAAATTTTACAAAACTGAGATATATACATCATATGAAAGCTCAATAAATAAGCTTTCTATTGATGTATGGTTTGTTAGGATAGGACAATATTTGGCCGAGATACATCTATTTGAAAATCTGGAATCTGAGGGTGCAAAAAAATCAAAATACTGAGAAAATCACCTTTAAAGTTGTCCAAATTAAGTTCTTAACAATGCATATTACTAATCAAAAATTACATTTTGATAGGTTTACAGTAGGAATTTTACAAAAAATCTTAATGTAACATGATCTTTACTTAATTTCCTAATGATTTTTGACATAAAAAAAAAATCAATAATTTTTACCCATACAATGTATTTTTGGCTATTGCTACAAATAT
The DNA here is from genome assembly GCF_049309525.1 of Garra rufa. Classification (NCBI taxonomy): domain Eukaryota; kingdom Metazoa; phylum Chordata; class Actinopteri; order Cypriniformes; family Cyprinidae; genus Garra; species Garra rufa. The sequence continues at coordinate 10,458 of NW_027394880.1, read as the reverse complement.
ACCCCAGCGACTTAAGACTGGTTTTGTGGTCCAGGGTCACATATAGTTTGTCATGATTTATTTGTAAAATGGTGAAGTAAACCCCACAGAGGGGACGGTGACAGCTAATGGACGGTGTTTCACATTTATGCATTTACCAAGTGCTTTTATTCAAATCGACTTGCATTGCATTGAAGATGGTATTTTTATTAGTAAATGCATTTGTTGGGAATCGAACCCATGACCTTGGCATTCAAGTGGCATCCTCTGTTGAAATGCATTGTTTTTTTTTTTAAATACAGAAAAGCAAGCTATTTCCATAATGTAGAAGTGCCTATAGACACACAATGTATATGAACTGGGTTTGAATTCTGTGGTTCCTAATGTTTTTCAAAGGCCAAAATACTTGACTGATTATTCTACAGTGGGCTGTTGCACTCATTTGGCTCGCGTTTTTATGCATTGCTCATCGACTTACCGCTTTGCCTCGACCTTCTTTCCTCTAAAGTGCCTTTAGAGTTTCTCTAATGGATCATGCACGCGGTTCTTGAGTATCAAGGGACGCTCTTGGGCCGTAACGAAGAGCTCAGAGGTTTACAGGCTTCTCTCTCTGCGGCGCTGGAAGTATCATCCAGACTCATGCCGCTTCGGTTCAAACGCATGCAAAACAAGAAAGAAGTGGATGTTGCTGGGGTGGAATATTGTGTGTCTTTGAAGCGGCGTTCAGTAGGATTATAGAGCACACGTGTTGCAGTGGTTTTGCCGTTTGTTTCCTCCATAGGCATTTCAAAATGAGACCTGACGCTGAAATAAACCAACCAAAAAGCATTGTACAAGATTGTATGCTAGACATTTTGCAAATGTAATGAATAAGTTTGACAATATAAACATGCAACTCATTGATTGTTATTATTGTACAACAATTTGTTTGCGCAGCAAAAAACACTTTTTTACTCTGTATTTTTGTTGTTTTTCAGTATAATTGTCTCAACATTCTCAAATCAAAATGCATTTATTAATGTATATATACTTGATAACCATAAAATCTATTATTTTCAGTGAGTTTTGCTTTAGAATATAAGCTACATTGCATAAAATAAATAAATAAACAGTACACTGAAATATTTTTTTTTTTTCTTATTCATATTGTGGCTTAAATGTATCTGTAAAACACATTTTTGGTCCGGCCAAATTTTCAAATTTTTGTCATGAGACAATGATTTTTATCTGAATGGATTCTGAAGGACTTACTTTGTAAGGGGGAAAAAAATATTTTACCATTTTTAACTTTTTTTTTTTTTTTTAACAGATTTTATATATTTTTTTTAATTAAATTTTATTTTTATAATTACTTTTTGAATGTATGTTTTTTGTATTTTTGTTGAATTTGAATATTATAAAATGTTTGTATTGCATATTCTATTGTTTGTTGAATGTTATATAAGTTTAATATTAGATCAATTTAATAGTATTTGTTATATGTTAAGATAGTAAGTAATTTAAAAGAAAGTATTCAAATTAAACAAGGTTATGCTTAAAACAAGACAAAAATATCTGCAAATGGGGCCATAAAAATAATCTTGTTTTGAATTTAAAACTTTTGAGTTTATTGTTGTGACCCCATTGGCACATATTTTATTTTAAGCATAAAGACTGAAGTCAATAAGAAGTAAGAAGTAAATGTATCTTGATTATAAAAATGTTTTGATAACCATAAAATGTTATTTTCAGTGCGTTTTGCTTTAGAATATGATCTACACTGCATAAATAAATAAAAGTACACCAAAAAAACATTACTTTTTTTCTTCTTCGCTATTTCTGTCTTATTCATATTGTAGCTTATTTTTGGTCACCCCAAAATTTTATCACGAGACAATGGTTTTGATCAGAATGGACTTATTTTGTAAGTAAAAAGTAGAAGTACATGATTTTTTTTTAATAAAATTTTGTTTTTTTATAATTACTACTTTTTGAATGTATAATTTTTGTATTTTGTTAAATCTGAATATTCTAAAATGTTGTACATTGTATATTCTATTGTTTGTTGAATCTGTAGTATTTATATGTAATATTTTAAGATCTTGTTTTGAATTTTAAATTTGAGTTTATTTTTCTGACCCCATTGGCATATATTTTATTTTAAGCATAAAGACTTTAGTCTTAAAAAATATCTTAAGTCATTTTGCATCTGAAGTAAATGTATCTTGATTGCGCAGGAAAAATAAAACAAATAATTTTTGCTGTGTGTTGCATGCATTTAGGCTTAAACATTTAAGTTTTATCAAGAGACGGTTTGATTGATTGCGTAATTCCCAAAGCTTAGCTTTTCTTGTTTCCATGGTAACAGTAACATCTTAAGCACTGAGGAAGGAAAGTTTAGTTCTTCAGCAGGAACTTGGCAATTAAACAGCTTTTTAAGCTTGACTTGCATCCTCTACAGAAGCATATGTATATATTGCATATATATATATATATCATATATATCACCCTCAGAGCTCACACTCGGTCTGCCTTGAAAGGTTTATATGTTATTTAAGATCAAAATGGGATTTTTACTTGAAGAACCTACTGCTGTGCTCCTCTAATTTACAATGCCCTCAGAATAAGTGCTCTGAGAGTCATTTCAAGATATAGATTTTGTGCATATAAATTATAATCAGTCTACATTCATTTCAATATACTTCTGACAAGCCTTATCAAAGCTGGCCTTTTTTAATGAAACCTGTGCTTTACAGCTTCATGAAATCTGTTCTTCTCAATTATATTATATATAAAATTGAAAATACTCACATAAATCAGTCACATTTAAAGTGATCCACAGTAAGCCAAAACATATGCAAATAATATTTATTACTTGTAAGTAATAAGCCAATTTAAATATTATAAATAATTTCTTATATATAAGAAATATCGCAGTATATAAGAAAATAAGTTATCAGGAAGAAAACTAATCAATAATATAAATAAATAAATAAATAAATAAATAAATAAATAAACAAAACCCACACACAACAGTCCTAAAAAAAATCCTAATGTTCTAACAAAATTCTTCTTTATTTTTTACAAAATTATTTTATTATTCATTACTTTTTCCTTTTTTTGTGAATCAGAAATTATCCAAAGTAAGTCAAAATATATATGGAAACAATATTTCTTATTTTTAAGTAATAAGCCAATTTAAATATTAAAAATCATTCCATATATAATAAATATTCCAGTATATAAGAAAATATAAGTTATCAGGAAGAAAACAAATAAATAAATAAACAAAACCCACACACAACAGTTTATTTTTTACAAAATTATTATTTTATTTTTCATTACTTTTTCCTCCTTTTTTTGTTGTAAATCCAAAGTAAGTCAAAATATATATGGAAACAATATTTCTTATGTATATAAAATAATGCAATTTAATATAATTCATATAATTCATAAATATTTTTAAGTAATCAGCCAATTTAAATAATATAAATAATTTCTTATAAGACATATTGCTTTATATAAGAAAATATAAGTTGTCAAAAAACAAATCAGTAAAAAAAAATTATAATAATAATTAAACACATAATAGTCCTAAAAAATCCTAATGTTCTAACAAAATTCTTCTTTATTCTTTTATAATAATAACAAATAACAAAAACCACACACAACATTTCTAAAAATCCCAAAATTCTAACAAAATTCTTTATTTTTTACAAAATTATTATTTTATTTTTCATTACTTTTTCCTTTTTTTGGTTATTGCAATTTCTCCCTTCTGTCTCACATAATAAGATATATCATTTTTATATAAATATATGTAAGCCAGTGACATTTAAAGTGATCCAAAGCAAGCCAAAATATATATGGAAACTATTTCTTATTTATGTAAAATAATGCAATTGCAATGTAATAAAATTAATAAAGTAATCAGACAATTTAAATAATATAAATAATTTCTTATATATAAGACATATTGTAGTATATAAGAAAATATAAGTAGTCAGAAAAAAATTTAAATAAAAAAAACAAAAAACACACAAGAGTCCTAAAAAATTCCATTATTGTAACACAATTCTTTTTTATTCTTTATAATAAAAAGAAATAACAAAAACCACACACAACATTCCTAAATTCCCAGATTTCTCACTTCTGTCTCGAATAATCGGATATATCATTATTATATAAATATATTATGTAAGCCAGTGACATTTAAAGTGGTCCAAGGTAAGCCAAACATATATGGAAAAAATGTTTCTTATGTATATAAAATAATGCAATGTAATATAATTCATTTTTTTTTAAAGTAATCAGCCAATTTATAATAATAAAAATAATAATAATAATAATAATAATAATTTCTATTATATGAGACATATTGCAGTATTTAGGAAAATATAAGCTATCAGGAAAAAAAATCATAATTAAAATTAAATAAATTTAAATGAATAAAATAAAATTCTTCTTTATAATTATAAAAAATAATAAAAACCACACACAACATTCCTAGAAAATATTTATTATGTATATAAAATAATGCAATGTAATATAATTAGTGTTCTAAAGTAAGCCAAAACATAAATGGAAATAATATTTCTTATTTTTAAGTAGTAAGCCAATTTAAATATTATAATTTCTTATAGACTGCAATATTTCTTATATATATAAGAAAAAATAAGTTATCAGGAAGAAAACAAATCAATAATTAAATAAATAATAAACAAAAACCACACTCAACATTCCCAAAAAATCCTAATGTTCTAACAAAATTCTTTATTTTTTTTTTACAAAATTATTATTATTTTATTTTTCATTAATTTTTCCTTTTTTTGGTCATTGCAATGATTTCTGAAGGATCATGTGACACTGCAGACTGGAGTAATGATGCTAAAAAATGCAGCTTTGCATCGTGGAAATAAATTCTATTTTTAAGTATAATGAAATAAAAAAGCACTATTTTAAATTGCAATATTTCACAATATAAAATTTTTTTTCAGTATTTTTAATCAAATAAAGGCAGCCTTGATGAGCAGAAAAGTCTCCTTTTAACAGCATTATATACAAACAAGAAAAAAAAAACTCTGAAAGCAAGTCTTATTTTTGTGCGGTGTACTTGAGGTCAGGTACATTGTTGTTTACGTCCTTCAAACTGTACTGTAAAGCAGTGCTGTATGTCCTCAGGGGACGGGGCCCTTTGTCAAGGACTCTCTTTTGACTTTGCTTTCTCTATGTACACAGCAGCTTTTTCACAAACTGAGCATGAAAGAAAGAATAAAAAACGAAGCGTCAGAGTCACTGCTGGCCTCTGTAACCGTCGCATTGGACTTGTGAAGAGTCTTTGCTTTGGTGTTTTTCATATTTACTGACGCTCATAATTGAAGCCGTTGCTCAAAGGCTCTGTTCCAAAACACACGCGGCATTTTAAATGCATGCAAATGCAAAGAGCGCATCGTGAAGAATGAGAGATGAAGAGAGAGGAGCGTTGTTTATAAATATGCAATGCTGAAAAGTATTGATTGAATATAGTTCAGAAATATAATTGAATATAGATTTTGCCAATGTACTTTTATGCTTATTATAGTATCATGTTGCATGCGAAGACCTAATGAATTCAATAATGAGTCGATGTTCTCATGTACTTCATATGAGGAGTTATTTGTATGCAGTTCTGAACTGTAACTGATTAGAAGTAATCAATTTTGTAATTAGTTAAAAAATGATGTACTTATAATTAAATTGCGCTGTAAAAACATCAATTTAAAAAACCTTTTCAAAGTCACTTTAAATTAAATTATATTGAACTGACTTACAAAATTGAGTTGAATCTTATGACTTACAGAAATTAAGTTGAAATTATTTCATTTTAGTTAAAGTAATAGAAAACATATGTTGACTTACTGATTATATGTGACAAAACCAGTCTTAAGAAGCACAGGTATATTTGTAGCAATAGGCAAAAATGCATTGCATAGGTCAAAGTTATGCCAAAAATCATTAGGATATTAAGTAAAGATATTTTGTACATTTACTACTGTAAATATATCTAAACTTATTTTTTTATTAGTAATATGCATTGCTAAGAACTTTATCTGGACAACTTAAAAGGAGTTTTTCTCAATATGTTGATTTTTTTTTTTATTTATTTATTTTTTTTTTTTTGCACCATCAGATTGCAGATTTTCAAATCCTGAATCAAACCATACAACAATGGAAAGCTTATTAACCCTCATGTACTGTTCGATTTTAGTTACTTCCTGTACGGTCTGGGTCAAATTGACCCTAACTGGATTCAATACAATTTGCCAAAAATCACACTATGAAAAACAACAAAGACTCAGGTACTAACAGTAAACTTTTAATATGAATACTCATCAAATATCAGAAAAAAATCATATTGGAACATATGATGTATAAATATGTTTCTAAACTTTTTTTTTTTTTTTTGAATTTTTTGAACAAATTTTGAAAATACACAGTATGCTGACTTTTTTTGCAGGGTTGTTTTAACTTGTTTTTGTTGTTTTGCATTTGTTGCTCAAAACATCAGAACTGAACAATTTAATATTGCTGTATAATGAAAAAAAAAAACATTCACTTTTTGCCTAAGTTGGGTCATTTTTTGTTCTGTAGACTAAATTCATAAATTCAAGGAATTACTCAAGACAAGATGAGCACACAGCAAGTGCATGCTTTCTGCATACGAATTTCTTGCACTTCACACACATGGTTCTGGTTTTGCTGTCACGTTTGGATGGGCACACATCACATCTCTTCCTTTTTTTCCCCGACATCTCTGCTCACTTCTTCGTTTTCTGTGGAACTGACTCCGGATCCACCTGCTTGCACTGACTCAACAAAAGCTGAAGCCGCTGGAGATCGAGGTGGACAGGTGCGTCTCTGGATCTCAGGCGTGATGAGAGCTCTTCCCAGCTCTTCCAGGAACACCCGACGTTTGTTCAGCTTGCCCTCATTCCAGGTTGGGTCCATCTCTCTCCAGAGGATGAAGGCATTGTATGCTGACACGTCCAGGATGTGGTAGAAGACGACCAAAGGCCAACGGACAGTCTTGCGCTGACAGCTGAAGGAGGATGTAACTTTGTCCAAGTTGTCGACTCCACCTTTTGTGGAATTATAGTCCAGTATCATTTCTGGCTTCAGGTCCACTCTTGCACTCAGTGATGCATCCTTATGCATTGTACTCATCACAAGGACATTTTTGTTTTTTTTTGGACAGTAGGAAACAACTGTTGCGTTTTTTGAGAAAGCAAATTTCAACGAATACATCTTTCTGTGCTCCATGTTCAGAATTTCTCTGGGTAGCTCAGGTTTTTTTTTTTTTTTTCATTGTCCCAATCAAAACACTTGGACTGGAGTTGAAGAGCAAATGTTACTTTGTGTCTGTACTGGTGCTTTTGAATAGCTGGCTATGTGGGTCAAAATGACCCACAAACATTACAAACGTATAGACTTTTCTGTATGTACATTTAACAACACATTAGCGTGTTGAAACTTTGCATGCATGTTCATGACCCTAAATGAGAAAACCCCACAAAATATCAAGAAAAAAAAACATAGTTTTAATAGCATTTCAGATAGATTGCAAAAATAAATGACAGCTCATTTTTACCATCTGTGGCTGACAAAATATTTTTTTCTGTATTGAAATAAGTGGGGGAAATCTCCTTTTTTTTTTTTTGGCTTCCTAGGCTAGTAAAAAACTAAAATAACAAAATATAACCAAGAAATGTTACTATTTTGGGTCTGTAGAGTTGCTTTAGAGCATTAAAATAGGTGGGTCAAATTGACCCGGGAACAGTACGAGCGTAACATTTTATTTATTTTTTTTTTTTAGACATGCCAAAACACATCGGCATGTTGAAACTTTGCATGCATGTTCATGACCCTAAATGCGAAAAACACACAAAATATCAAGAAAAACAACATAGTTTTAATGGTATTTCAGACAGATTGCAAAAATAAATGAGAGCTAATTTTTACCATCTGTGGCTGACAAAATATTTTTCTGTATTGAAAAAAAGTGGGGGAAATATCCTTTTTTTGGCTTCCTAGGCTAGTAAAAAACTAAAATAACAAAATATAACCAAGAAATATTACTTTTTTGGGTCTGTAGAGTTGCGCTAGAACATTAAAATAGGTGGGTCAAATTGACCCGGGAACAGTACGAACGTAACAATTTTTTTTTAGACATGCCAAAACACATCGGCATGTTGAAACTTTGCATGCATGTTCATGACCCTAAATGAGAAAAACACACAAAATATCAAGAAAAACAACATAGTTTTAATAGTATTTTAGATAAGTTGCAAATATAAATGATAGCTCATTTTTACCATTTGTAGCTGACAAAATATATTTCTGCATTGAAATAAGTGGGGAAATCTGATTTTTTTGGCTTCATAGGCTAGTAAAAAACTAAAATAACAAAATATAACCAAGAAATATTACTTTTTTGGGTCTGTAGAGTTGCGCTAGAACATTAAAATAGGTGGGTCAAATTGACCCGGGAACAGTACGAACGTAACAATTTTTTTTTAGACATGCCAAAACACATCGGCATGTTGAAACTTTGCATGCATGTTCATGACCCTACAGTAAATGAGAAAAACACACAAAATATCAAGAAAAACAACATAGTTTTAATAGTATTTTAGATAAGTTGCAAATATAAATGATAGCTCATTTTTACCATTTGTAGCTGACAAAATATATTTCTGCATTGAAATAAGTGGGGAAATCTGATTTTTTTGGCTTCATAGGCTAGTAAAAAACTAAAATAACAAAATATAACCAAGAAATGTTACTATTTTGGGTCTGTAGAGTTGCCTTAGAGCATTAAAATAGGTGGGTCAAATTGACCCGGGAACAGTACGAACGTAACTTTTTTTTTTTTTTAGACATGCCAAAACACATCGGCATGTTGAAACTTTGCATGCATGTTCATGACCCTAAATGCGAAAAACACATCAAGAAAAACAACATAGTTTTAATGGTATTTCAGACAGATTGCAAAAATAAATGAGAGCTAATTTTTACCATCTGTAGCTGACAAAATATTTTTCTGTATTGAAAAAAGTGGAGGAAATATCCTTTTTTTGGCTTCCTAGGCTAGTAAAAAACTAAAATAACAAAATATAACCAAGAAATATTACTTTTTTGGGTCTGTAGAGTTGCGCTAGAACATTAAAATAGGTGGGTCAAATTGACCCGGGAACAGTACGAACGTAACAATTTTTTTTTAGACATGCCAAAACACATCGGCATGTTGAAACTTTGCATGCATGTTCATGACCCTAAATGAGAAAAACACAAAATATCAAGAAAAATAAGATAGTTTTAATGGTATTTTAGATAAGTTGCAAATATAAATGATAGCTCATTTTTACCATTTGTAGCTGACAAAATATATTTCTGCATTGCAATAAGTGGGAAAATCTGATTTTTTGGCTTCATAGGCTAGTAAAAAACTAAAATAACAAAATATAACCAAGAAATTGTGCAATTTTGGGTCGGTAGTACGGTGCCCGCCAGGGGACACCTTCGGTTCACTTATGTTTGTCGTGGCCACGACATATAAACTCGTGGGAACATGATATTATGTTGTGGCCACGAGATATTAATTCGTGGGAACGTCATATTAACTCGTGGGAACGTGATATTATGTCGTGGCCACGAGATCATTTTGTCGAGGTAACGACATCCTTATGTCGTGGCCAGAAGATGCGATGATGAGGGAACGAGATCCATTTCTCGTGGCCACAACTTATTATGTTGAGGAAACAACATGCATTTCTCGTGGGCACGAGTTTTAATGCATAAACAAACCTGCGTGACCATAGTAACCCAGGATTAGCCTATCAGAGATAGGTTTATTAATATTTTATTTTTAATTAAGAAATTATTATATTAATTGTTACAGAAATTAATACAATATTAAATTATTATATTAACAATGGGCGATGCTGTATATGCGAATGCTGATGCTGTCTGTGCGCGATGTAGACAGTATATTCAAAAGTTTATCATGAATAAATATTACATAAAGTACATCAAATAAAATAGCCCTACAGGAAACATTTTATCCCACAGTCTTGTCCATTAACTGATCCTCCTCTTTCCGTAATATTTTTATTATTCGTTTATATTCGTTATTTCCCCCTTCATTTCGATCTCCTTAACGTTCTGAATGTAGGTTCTATGACTGGGATTTTTTCAGTTCAAAGGCTGAATTTAACATATATTGTATTTTATTTAGTCTAATTAATAGACAAATATAGTGTTTCAGTGAAGAGTGAATTATTCACGTAGTTTCATTTGGAAATCATTTATCGTCACATCGTAAAATAGGCCTATTTTATTTTATTTTTATTTTTAATAATTTCTATTATTATTAATTATTATAATTATCCTATTATTGTAGGCCTATATATTTATCTATTTTCGTTTATATTCGTTTTCCCCCTTCATTTTCATCTCTTTACT
>NW_027394879.1:0-13026 GCF_049309525.1 Garra rufa | reverse complement strand
GAACATATTTTTTTTTTATTGACCAAATTTCACATTCATAAGTGTAAATTTACTAATAAAAAGGTTTTGACTTAAATATGTTTTTATATTGACGGTATTCGAGATTCTGTGAAAAAGAAAGCTTTAGGAACTTTGAAAGTTTGTGAATTTTAAACAATAAAAAACAATTTTTGTTTGTTATTTGTCTTTCTATTTTGTATGGAAGCCCATTTCCGCCGCCACTGAATAAAAATAAATAAATAAATATTGCAACTTTTTATCTCACAATTCTGACTTTATAAATCGCAATTCTGACTTTATATCTTGCATTTCTGACTTTATATCTCGCAATTGCGACTTTATATCTCAGAATTCAGACTTTTTTCTCGCAATTGCGACTTTATATCTCAGAATTCTGACTTTATATCACGCAATTCTGACTTTATATCTCGCAATTGCGACTTTATATCTCAGAATTCTGACTTTTTTTCTCGCAACTGCGACTTTATAACTCAGAATTCTGACTTTATAACTCGCAATTCTGACTTTATATCTCGCAATTCTGACTTTATATCTCACAATTGCGAGTTTATATCTCAGAATTCTGACTTTTTTCTCGCAATTGCCACTTTATAACTCACAATTCTGACTTTATAACTCACAATTGCGAGTTTATATCTCAGAATTCTGACTTTTTTCTCGCAATTGCCACTTTATAACTCACAATTCTGACTTTATATCTCGCAATTCTGACTTTATGTCTCGCAATTGCGAGTTTATATATCAGCATTCTGACTTTTTTTCTCGCAATTGCCCCTTTATATCTCACAATTCTGAGAAAAAAGTCAGAATTGTGAGATAAAAAGTCGTAATATTTATTTATTTGTTTTATTCAGTGGTGGAAACGGGCTTCCATAATTTTGCTTTCTTTTCCTTGTCTTATTTTTTTCATAAAATTGTATATGTCATTGTTCTTTGAATAAAAAAATAAAAAAACATAAGTTAATCGTCTCATCGCGACCTTTGTTTTGTCGGGTGGCGGCCCATGATTCAGCCCTACACCGGAAGCTGTCATGAGACTCTGCGCTAAAATCGCGGCGCTAGCTCGCGCTGGAGAGCTGAGTAGATGAGTGACAGGCGCGTTACGTGAGCGGCTGGTGAGGTCGCATTGAGGGCAGCACGGCCGTGTTTTTTTCTTATCCTAAAGCTCGTTTAGTGTCAGCCGCAGGTGCTGTTTCGTGGAATGACCCAGTCTGCTGAGGAGAAAAGGGATTGAGGTTGACTGCAGCTGAACACGCTAAAGTTTTGTCGGCTTTCTTCCGGCGGGTGTGTGAAGGTAGGCGGCTAAACGATCGCGCTAACAGACACTATTGATAAGGACCGTTAATTCACTTCAAACATTCACGAAGAGCTATTAAACGAGATGTGTTGTATGATGGGGGTGAGGGTTATTGACGTGTAGTCCATAACTGTGCCAATAATGTTTATAAAGTATAAATATAAAGTGATATTGAGTAGTTTTAAGCAGCAGTCTTAGCACATTAGCACAAATCTCACGGACTGAATTTCACCCCTTCAGAAATTGACTAAAATAAACGATTACTGTAGTTATAACACACTCTATAAGCATTAATGTTTTACAATGTTTAACGTTATCAATCAAAACAACCCACTTTTACAGGTTCAGTAGGTGTTAATCCTATTGTATTACACTGTAACGTTAATGTTCTCAATATCTTGTGAGAGATCCAAATTCGAGCTGATTGTTTTTAAACTCTCACATTGTTTAATAACATGCTTCTATTCTAGAGTTAAGTTTAGAGTCTCTACATGGCTACACGAATAAACTTTTTTTTTTTTAAAGTTTTGCTGATTAGACGTAAATTTATATTGGTTTTTTTTTTCTGACACCAATGTTTAGCAAAGCAGTTTTCAGTTCTCTTTGCTGGTTTTGCTGTGAAATGTCTGTGAAAGACTTCCTTTTCTTTCTTTTTTTTGCGAAATTAATTTTTACATTTTTTATGCTTTAAATAATAGCTTCATGTTGGTTACACCTGTTGAAATGGATGTACTTGAAGGAGTAGTACACTTTCAGAACAAAAATTTACAGATAATGTATTCACCCCCTTGTCATCCAAGATGTTCACGTAAGGAAATTGTTTTTTTGAGTAAAACATTTCAGGATTTCTCTCCATATAATGGACTTCTATGGTGCCCACGAGTTTGAACTTCCAAAATGCAGCTTTAAAGGGCTCTAAACGATCCCAGCCGAGGAAAAAAGGGTGTTATTTAACAAAACGATGGTTTATTTTCTAAAAAAAATTTTTAACCTCAAATTTTTGTCTTGTCTAGCTCGTTAAGACAAGCGTTTGAGATTAAAATGTATTTAATGTAAATGTTTTTTTAAGATAACCGATCGTTTCACTAGATAAGACCCTTCTTTCTCAGTTGTGATCATTTAGAGTCCTTTGAAGCTTCATTTAAACTGCATTTTGGAAGTTCAAACTTGGGGGCACCATAGAAGTCCATTATATGGAGACAAATCCTGAAATGTTTTTTTCTTTATGACCAAAGAAAGAAAGACATGAACATCTTGGATGACAAGGGGGTGAGTACATTATCTTAACTCCTTTAAACTCCTTTTAAGTGGGCAAGATATTCTTATGAGTTTTTTTAACCAGATAAAGTTCTTTATGAACGCAAATTGCATTCCTTGAATCCAGTCTTCTCTGTTGTTAGGTTCCAGAAGTTGTGTGATGCATGTCAGACATTGCCTGGGATTTTCCATGTCTTTCCCAAACAGTTTCTTATTATTGCCTTTGAGTTGCTTGTTTATGCATTTGTTTTTGTTTTTTTTCACAGTTTTGTTTGTTAGCTGTGAACTTTTTTTTTTTTTTTTTTTGGCACATTGTACTACTATTGTAGAAATTGATATTTTTAGTGCAACCGTAGTTATTTTTAGTGTAGGTGTTTGATTATTAAAAAAACTTGACCCTTTAACACTTGCACTCTCTATTCTGTTTCTATGCTATCTACTTGTTTTCTTTTGTTATATTTTTTAATAAAAAACAATTTTTTCTCCACAAGTGCATTTGCTGTCACTCACATGATGACATTATTGTGAATAATTAAATAATTTGGATAATATTACAGGCAAGCCACTGCTATAATCTTTCATCTTGTAGTTTGTCATATTCACATGAGGCCAGCATCACCTCTTCAGCTTGAAAAACGGAAGTGTAACCACATTTCCAGATATGATTTTGCCTTTTAAGTTTTGAGAAGAAGAGGATGGAGAAATGCAAGTTTAACGGTTTCGCATACTGACTCATCGTGTTTCAACAGGAACTTGATAGGTTAAACTTGAAGCAGCGCTGTCCAGAGGTGGCAGTAGTTCTATGAATGTCTCTTAATGAGATTTGTGACTTTATAATCAGGTTTATCTTCCCTCCAAAAACACAGGATGTGGTCTTAGCTGGATATTCGAACTGATGAGAATTTAAACTGGGGTGGTTACTTGTTTTTCTTTGATCATTTTTCACTTTAGTTTTCATATTGGTATAATAATTTTCTTAAAGATCACCTTGCACAGTGCTCACTGTCATTCCTTTAGTTTAAGTTTTGGTTTTGGTAGTTTGGTTTTAAATATTACTGTGATGATTAAAAAAAAGTCATTGTTACATTCCCCAAGCAGTTTGACTTTTTCAATCCTGACTTTAGTTAGTCTTATTGCAGTGTCACACTGAAGCTGTGCTCCAAGTCATCATCAGCGTATTCCCTTAACTAAATGTTATGAAAAGATGATCCGTAGGATTAAAACTCTTGTAAGTTGGACAGTTGATGTTTCAGGGTCTGAAGCCATTTGGATGATGAGAATTTTGTGAATTCTGTGACAGTTTAGTGAAACCAATTAATGGACCTTTTTCACATTTCTCAGGGGTTTCTCAGCAGTGGAAGTCCTCATAGTTTGATTAACCGAGAGCAGTGAATGGGAGAGTACCACAAATATATTTTTTGCATTCCCATTTGGTCAAATAGCAAAAGAAAACTCCCTCCCATAGAAGCTGAATTAGAAACTCCCTCGCATTAGCCTTAACTATTTTTTATTTATTTACTTATATATTTTTTTAATTTGATGAAAAGGTTATATAATATAAAGTGTAGTGTTATAAATGGACATGCATTTAAATAAATCAAAATATAAAAAATTGAGGATTTATGAGGATGATGACCAATGAAACATGTCATCACAGTCTTGTCAAAAGGGTCGATAATCCAATTCGAAACCCACTATGAGGTTAAATAACACGTCTTTCTTAACTGTGACTGAACAGGTTGTGAACGGCAACATTTAGTTGAGAAATTGTGGTTAAGTGGCATCAGTCAGGTGGCTGTGACGCATTCTTTTTGTTCAAACTATGTGCATTTTCTTTTCATTTATCACCTTATAACACAATGTTTGCACTCAGCATGTGTTGGCAGGGATCTGTTCTCAACAAGAGGTCAATGTTTGCCTGCCATGACTTTCGAAGAACTCTTTATTTTTGATTCCAGAATCGAAAAAAACTCAATACAAGTATTGATGCAATATTATTAGAAAAATGATTACGAATGAAAAAGCCTTTATTATCAGATGGCTATACAAGAAAGAGAAACTCTGAGAGGTTTTAGACTTCTTGAATGTAGCCGTCTGATAATAAAGGCTTTTTAATTTACAAGAGTGCCATGGTCATTCTGAAGTTTTCTTTGACAGTCTAAATGTTATTTGTTTATTTTTTATTTTTTTATTAATAGTAGGCTAACATAACCCTCCCATGCTATTACTGTTTACTCTATCACACACTATGCATTCTCGGAATAAATGCAGTGATCCAAAACAATGAATCTAATCCTCATTCAGGCAAAACTTTGCTTCAAGAATGAGCCACACTGCTGACCTGATCTAATCGCTAGCACACCCTGAGCACATGAATTATTCCTCTTATCGGCAAGACATATCGGCATAATTTTTCATATTTCACATTAAAGCCATTATCGGCAGATTCCGATATTGGTCCGATAATATTGTGCATCCCTTCTACTGATCACAGAACCGTGCTTCTCGCGAATGCAATTTAATTTCGATGAATCGTGCAGCCCTAAATGGCATTCAATTTGATGATGGCAAATGAGACATTTATAAATCAAAATAAAAAAAGTGTGGAGTTTGTTTCAAGTGGGTTCTCTGTGAGTGAGCCATATTAGCTGGTATGGTGTTACTTTAAAGTTTAAACCATAAACATTATTTGTCAACGTTTATAATATAAAAACATGATTAAATATGTAAAATTAAAAAAAAAAATCTTCTAGAGACACCAAATTTGGTCAGATCACTATTTATGGCTATCACTACAAGTGTGCCAAATTTCATAATTTTCCTATGTTCCGTTTATAGGGCTGCCATAGATTCCCATTGGATGAAAATAAGAAAACATACAGATACAATAGGGGCTACAGCTCTTCGGGCATGGCCCCTAATAATAGCATGATGTTGTCAGAACAAAAAAGGAACGATAATGGAGGAGAAAAAACAAATACATCCTGTGTATTTGTGTCTTCGTTTTCGGAAAGGCACGGAAAACGAAATATTCGTTCTACGGAGCCACTAGAGGGACGTAGTTAGCGCTTCCTAGTGATAGCCAGTTACATTATTATATATATTTCACTTACCACATAACCAGAGTAAGGAGAGATGACTGTTGGTACAATGGCGAATCGTTTGCAGATCCTGAACACCACTGACAAACATCCAATCTTTTAAAATATGTGGCAAGTAGGCCTACTTCCGCTCCATGTAATCGTGAATCTTGAAAGTGAAAGTGAAACGCAGCCACACATTCAGACACGGTTTCAATGCTCTTTCAATGCGTATTAATAACGGCTGTCTGATGCCCGAAATTTCTATACAGTATAATTACTCAACGATAAAATTGCAAGAGAAATCATTGAAATATTTTTTTACCTCCCATCTCATATTAAGGGGTTTTGTAGTACATGTAATTTCCTTTCTGCAGATTCAGGCACGTCCCTAATGGTAAGTGTAAAATTTTTGTTAATAGGAAAGTTAATAGGAAACACTAATTTCTTGAGTCAGGAATATCCGTACTATAGACAGATGTGTTTTTGTATTAAAATACTGGTGTGAAATACACAGTGTGAAAACCGATCGATTTTTAATCAAATTGTGACCCCAAGAATCGATCTGAATCAAATCGAGAGGTACCTAAAGTTTCCCACCCCTACTATTTTAATATGTGGGTTAAACAAACTATTTTTCTGTCAGATGTTTGAACTGGTCAAAGTGTTATGGGTTTCATCCAGCAGAACCACCCTCCATGGGCCTCAGCCTCTCTCTGGACCTTTGCACTTAAGTGCAGTCGAAATATTAGCCCATGACTTCAAAAGACTTTCATCAGAGCAGTTGTTATGGTCCACAGATTGTTCATTCTGCCTTTGATGAAGATCAGGGAGGTTCAGCTGTGTTCATACTGTGTAGAGGAAACAGCCTATCCAATTCATCCTTACAAGAAAATAATAGTTCTGTGTGAATTCGGTAATACTTGTTTGGGCAAGGTAAATGTTTCGTCGTCGTTGTTTGGATGTGTCTATTTGTGTCCTAGGGAAACAAACTGAGAAAAAGAAGAAAAAGTGTTTCACATCTTTTGACGACTGACTGCATGAATTTGCTTGTTTCCGAACATAATTTGAGTTATTTGGAGTTGCAGCTGTTTTTGTGAGCCTATAGGAGGGGTCATATACTGTATCTGTCCTTGTGTTTGCATGCATGTTGTTATTTTATTTTATTTCTTCCAGACATCATGAGAGACTCATGGCTGTAAGTCGTTTGCTCCTGAAATGCTCCAAATCACATCTTTAGTTCTACATTACCTCTGGTCATTTTCCCTCTCGGTGGCCTCCGCTTGGCATCTCATCGCCTTTTCTATGCTGCCGTTACCATTAAAGGAAGAAAATTCTCCTCTCTGCACGCCGACCAATCCTGCAAAAGCAGAAATGGACCAAAGCATTCGAGCAACAGCACCTATGAACCTCTCCAAATAACATTGGATGAGATTAGTGTTCCTTGAGTGCACACAGCCTGCCCAATGTTTGGATTCGGCCCCTCACTACAGAGGCGTAACTTTAGAAGACCTGTGTTTGGCTGCATGTGTGTTTACTATATGAAAGCCAGCAGAATGGTTTCCCTGTGACACCTTTGTACACAAAAGGGATTGTTCTGTATGTATTATTCATTCTGAACAGATCCCACATGCTTGTAGCAGCATTTGAAGAAGTGTTTAAGTTGTTGCAGGGCTCTACCCTTACTTTTCTGTTTCTGTTTAACTTAAAAAATTTAGGAGTGCAGTTAAAATTTCAGGAGCACATTCTAAACAATATTAGCCTTCATATTAAGAGGTGATATTTGACTCCTTAAAGTGATTTGCAGGAGAATTTTGTTTTACCTTTGTAAAGGCATTTTCTAACTTTATTAAAAGTTTATCATCTTTTATATTAAACTAAAGTTTTTTTAATAAAACAACAGAATAAGAACAAGTAGGATAAGAATAAGTTACCAATCAAATGCAATCTAATTCAAAATCTAATGTTTTGAATATAACATTTTGAATACAGAAATATTAAGCGATTTAAATAACTAAAAAGATTCTTTAAAAATGAAACTAAAATCTGCCAGCAGGTGGCTGCAAGTCACTGATTTAATTACTGTATTATATATTCATTTGATACAGTCAAATGGCTGAATCATTCAGGAATAAAGCAAGTGGCTGTCTTTATGAATGGGAAATTGAATCATTGACTCACTAGACGAAAATGAAACACCGCTGTGTTTGAATGGAGATGCACAGCACCTCAGCTGTGACTTGTTTCAGACTATTTTTGATGACGAAATAGAGCAAAATCAGGCAATAGTGTTATAGTCAGACAGTGTAAGTCACTTAATAATAACTTGTTATTTAAGTGTTGTATTAAATCAATATCTCATTTACAAACTCCCTTAATCATTAAAAGCAGTCACTCATCTTAGTTCATCGTAATCTCACAAAGTTTCTTTATAATCAACAAAGCGCAGTGAATCTCTTATTTAAACTCTCTACACTTTATGGAAGGATTTGTGCGATATGACTGAGATACATTACTCAACATTGCAAAAACATGTAGAAACATGTCGCAAATGCAAGTGAAATGGTCGCACTGTAGAGCCCCGTTTTCATCTAAAGAATGTGTTCGTTCAAGGACGGATGGAGTGAATGGTTTTCGCTGATCAATGTACATTCTTTGTGCATAAGGCTGTTCAGGCCACAATTCTGGTTTATTTGCTTTAAAAGCCAATGGTGGTTAACTATTATCTTGTTTAACTTTTCCCACACAGTAATGTAAATGCACCTTCCGTCCTGTTTTCTAACACACTTGGGTTGTTCTGTCATAAAGCAGATTTCATCCTCTTTCCTCTCATAGATTTGCGGTGTCCAGTTCAGTGTGGGCCTAATGATATGGGTTGAATCCATGTAGGCCCAGAGGCTCAACAGGCCTCGCTCCTGGCTCTAGACTGTACACTTTTCCATCCAGAACCCACAGCTGCTTTTTGTTTAGGAGGTCATGCTTGCAAAATCCCCCACCTGGGCAACAATCCAGGACGCTCTCTACTCCGCGTGCACAAATGAACACATATCAATATGTAGAGACCTACTCATTCTCTCATCTTGTTTTTAGAGCACTGAGGAGCCTGGTGTAGAGACCCTGTCATGCGTGAATACAAGCTTGTGGTGTTGGGCTCTGGCGGTGTGGGCAAGTCAGCCCTGGTAAGTACAGTATACCATGTCATCTTCACCAAACCTCAGAGCAGCTAGACTCCAGTGCTCAGCCAAACAATGTGATCCACAGTAATGATCATGCCTGTAATGTAAATGCCTATTCACATTAATTCCAAGTCTGAACTACTCTCTCAAAAAAAAAAGTGCTTTAAAAGGTTCTTCACAGCGATGTTGACGCTGACGTTGTTCTGTGTGTACAGTGCGCATTCTTGCACTTGAACGGACAAATACTAGGGATGCACCGAATATTCAGCCACCGAAAATTTTCGGCCGAAAATGGCCCAAAAGTGCATTTTTTGGTTTTCATAATTCTGTCGGTGTTTCGGTTTTCGGCCTTGGTTTCCAATTTTTCATTTCGGTGCATCCCTAACAAATACATACAAAAAGTATGTCAAAATATTGGTTGGTTTAGAAAAGTTTAGTGGGCGTTTTCTTTTAATGCATTTATTGTAATGTTAGTGTTAATGCACGCAGTGGTGCTTTGTTTACAGCGGTAAACAAGGTAACGGTGTATTGTGGCTGTCGCATTCTAGGGGATAAATGTTATTGGGGTCGCTTCAACCCGTGGACATGAAAAACAACCTGTGGCAACAGTGTTAAAGTAGCCCGATTTCACAGGAAATTTGTGGACTTGGCAACCCTGGTCATACCGTGTACATACAGAAATGTAAATGTATTCACAGCAGCCCGTCAAAAAAAACATTCGGTTTAACTTGAAGACATTGGGCCGTAAGTATATTACTATTGTTCAGTAGAATGTACCTACTACTACTATTGCTAAAATTATTAAAACATATTGTTTTTAACTAATAATCACACAACATTTCCATGTTTTAATTTAAAGTAAAATAAAGTTTAATTTCGGTAATTAAAAGATAAATGAAATTAATGTTTTATGCTTTCATTTGATAACCAGAAACATTTTACACAACACAATTTCTGAGGGGAATTTTTTTTTTTCAAAAGGCTACTGTAAGAATACATTTTAATAAATTAAATAATGTTTATGCATTCAAAAAATTAGACGTGCTATAATAATAAAATATATGGTGGGGGGAAAAATTCATAGGGCCCTAAACATGTCATTTTCATTATTCTTTTAATAAATTGATGTGAAGTTATAGAAGTTTCATGATTTATTTAATTACACAAGCTTTTTTAATAATAATAATAATAAAAATATTTAATTTAGCCATTAAAAAGGAGTAAAGAAAAAAAAAATGGAATCCAGAAAATGAAAACCAAAAATTGTAACCCCTACTAGTCAACCAGAAAATCTTTAGTCAAAGGCAGCCCTAAGGACTAGTTAAGCAACATGACATGATCAAAAGAGTGACGTTTTCTCTGAAAACCACGATTGCAAGTTTGACATTGATTTTGATACAAGAGTTCAAACGAGTAGTTCATATACATTTTAGTACAATATTGTCACTGTTGACTGTTTTTGCTTGATTTTGGTGAACGTAAAAAGTTCAAAAGGTCATAGCAGAACAGTCACGCATCTCTGAGCAACACAACTGTTTCGTTACTGAATGATTCTGTTTTTTTTTTTTTTTTGAAAGAATGAACCGTCTTAACAAATCGTTTGAATGAATGCCTCAATGACTCGCTCATTAAAACAGTCACTTGCTGCCACTAGCAGTTTACGTTCATATTATTAATTAGTTTATCTTTGAGTTTTTTCCTCTAAATTCAGCATAACAAATAATACATCCAATACGTAAAAACTTGATGTTAACCTGCAGCTTTAATGCTTGTTCCTTTTAATTCAAATAAGAGGTCATGCAAGAGGTCTTCTATTTAACTTGAGGATCTTCTGTTGGTCAAACAAAATGACCTTATAACTGCCTTTGCTACTTTGAAAATATATGGGAGTTGTGTGTTTTTTTTTTTGTTTTTTTGTTTTTTCTCCACTGTTGACTCTTTTTACAGGTTTGTGTGAAACCATTCTCTGGCTCCTATTTAATATCTCTGCCTCTTGCAGACGGTCCAGTTTGTCCAGGGAATTTTTGTGGAGAAATATGACCCCACAATAGAAGACTCCTATAGAAAGGTAGCAAGCTCAGTAGATTCTCCTGTCTTTTGTTTAATACTCCAGTGGACAACAGAAGCTTACGTTTATTTCTTCCCCTCTTTTCCTCATGCAGCAAGTGGAAGTTGACAGCCAACAGTGCATGTTGGAGATCCTGGACACAGCAGGAACAGTAAGTGCTTTTGGCCTCCCATTTAACTGTATGTCAGCTGTATTTATTCTTGTAGTATTCCAACTCAATTTTTGCCTTGAAGTTAGCCTTAGATGCTTACATTGCAATAAATATAAATTACTACTACTACTACTGATATGTATACTTTATTACACATTCTAAATAATAAAATGTTTGTAAATGCTCTAAACAAAAAAAAAAATAGAAATTTGTCAGCTTAAAAAGAATTCAGATCCTCCCAGGCCCATTCAGAGTATAAGTTTAAAGGAACACTCCACTTTTTTTGGAAATAGGCTCATTCTCCAACTACAGAAGAGTCGAGTTTTAAATAGGACAAATACCGAAACTCGTTGGTCATTTTTGAACACGATGCTATTGGTCTAATAGGATTCAATGATCTATGCTAAAAGTGCTATCGCCAGAACAGGAGAACGGCTGAATGGATTTCAAAACGGTAAAACTCAACTTATTAACTCGGGGGGGGGAGTTGGAGAATGAGCCTATTTCCAAAAAAAGTGGAGTGTTCCTTTAAAATCAGTTTAAATTAAACTTGTTTGTTATTTTTTCCATATTGAACAGATGTCTCTCCTAGGCTTATTACATTTAAAAAAAGAAATCTGTTTCTCTTACCCTGTAAGACGTAAGGTGGTTCTTCAGAACACAAAAGAATATATTAACAAATTCTGAGACATTTTTGTCCCTCCACTGAACTTTGACGCTTCAAAAATCTCATTAATTAACACTTGTAAAATATAACTTCCAAATTTATTTCTTTTTTGTGTCTCTCTTTCAGGAGCAGTTCACGGCTATGAGGGACCTGTACATGAAGAATGGTCAGGGCTTTGCTCTTGTGTACTCAATCACAGCACAGTCTACATTCAATGACCTGCAGGACTTAAGAGAGCAGATTCTGCGAGTGAAGGACACAGAAGATGTAAGTGTGAGAGTAAAAACTTCCTGTTGAGTGGATGATGTTTGGATGCATGCACAGAGAAGCACTTTAGAGACTTAATTTAACAAATCACTGCCTTACTAAAACCATGTTTTTTTCCCTTCACAAGCCAAATGCATAGTAGTTTGTTTGTTTCTCTCAATAGAAAAAAAAATCTAAAAATCAAAGGTTTTTCTCCCCGTTTACATTTTTATTAGGGCCGGGACTTTAACGCGTTAATTTAGATTAATTAATTACACAAAAATAACGCGTTAAAATTTTTTAACGCATTTTAATCGCACTTAGTTTTGCACCGCGGAACGTTTCTCGCTGGATGAGATTCGGCGGACCGATTATACTGGAGCACCAACTAGCGTTCAGACAAGCTGTGTCCGTCCTAAATAGTATCGTATTCCCAAATCGTTGTATGTTTAAAAAAGTATTCCAAAGATTCCCGGATGGTCTACTACTTAACGATCAATGCACACTCTAACGGCTAATATTGCCCGCAACACACTGCGCCGTGAACGAGGATTCGATTAGAACTACAAACACGCATAAAAAGTGTTAAACTACAAACATGGAGGATATGCGCGACCAACGGACAGGTAGAGAAAGGGGTTTGAGTGATAAATAATCAGTGTGTAACCTGATAAAAAAATATTTTTTAAATGTTATCCGCGTTATATTCCATGTGCAGCAACATTTATAATGATAGGTTTGGTCATTAACGTTTAAATGCATAATTAAGCAAACACAAGAGCAGAGTTCTCTGAATGAAAGACTCGTTAAAGAACGTGCCTCTTGCTACACTTAATGGCAATATTGCACTGGTCTGTTGGACTTGGTTGAACAAAGATAAACAATATTTTGTTGCTTAAGCTTATGTATTCAGTCATTATTCAATGGTATACTAAAAATCCATGTAAAAATCTTAATTCTCACTGTTCTCAGGTCAAATATTTACATGCGATTAAAATGCGATTAATTTCGATTAATTAATTACAAAGCCTCTAATTAATTAGATTAAATTTTTTAATCGAGT
>NW_027394878.1:0-13033 GCF_049309525.1 Garra rufa | reverse complement strand
GCCAGATTTATGAGTGCATGTAGTGATAACACGTTGTAGATCAAATGAAGCTAGAAGTGAATTGAAGTCAGCAGCATAGGGTTTGTCAAGGTGAATGTTGAGGTCCCCAAAGACTAGAAGTGGGCTGCCATCCTCTGGAAACGAGGACAGCAGCCCATCCAGCTCTTCTAAGAAGATGCCAAGTTGAGTAGGAGGGCGGTAGATTACCACAATGTGGAGTTCGATAGGAGATGTTACAGTGATTGTATGAGATTCAAATGAACTATAATTGCATAGAGGAGAATGGGTTGAGTATTTCCAGTTGTTAGAAATAAGAAGTCCCGTCCCCCCACCCCTTCCAGTCTGACGAGGGGTGTGAGAGAAGGAAAAGTTATTAGAAAGAGCAGCTGGGGTTGCAGAGTCTTCTGGACGAATCCAGGTCTCAGTCAAGCCTAGAATGCTCAAACCAGATTGCACAGAAAATGCTGAAATGAAGTCAGATTTGTTGACAGCTGATTGACAGTTCCAGAGTCCAACCGTGAAAGAGAAAGGTTCAGTGGAAGAAGTGTCGATAGGACGCAGGTTAGAAATATTGCGTCGACGTGTGCGTGTGATATTAGTGCGGTGTGAAGAGACCACCGGAATGAGTTGGAAACACATGATAGAGGAGGACAGAAAGAAGAGTGAAATAAAGGAGAGGAGTACTTAAGTGCGTTGTCGGTGTCGTTGCTCGGAGAAGTCGCGCAGGAAAAGCCGCAGTCTTTACTCTCGTCGGTCTTCACGCGAGGAGGCTGAACGCTTCCGCTGACGCTTCAGCGTCAGCTGTTCTGACGCAGTTAAATAGACAACCAAACAGTGCTTCAATGATAAAAGCTACGGACGCCTCCTAGGCTCAGTGAGCCGCGAATGTCTCGCCCGCACGCAAAATGGCTCAATCGAAACTCAAAAAGCAACAGCTTCGCACTTGTAATAGCTCCAGAAGGGAACGATATGACAAAAACAAAAGCTTCCCTTGGCCGTACGCTCAGTTATCAATTTTAATGATTGCAATAAAAACTAGAATTTAAAGCAAAAACAATCGCAGGACAAATAACAGAAGAACACTCCTTTTCTAACAGTGAATAGATGTAAATAAAACAAACGAATAATTAAATAGAACAACAGAGTACTTTAAGAAGCAGCTCAAAATTAATATTAACGAATAAGTGAATAGAAACTACAGAGTGCGTTTTAGAAGCAGCTCAAATTTAATATTAACCAATAAGTAAATAGAAACTACAGAGTGCGTTTTAGAAGCAGCTCAAATTTAATATTAACCAATAAGTAAATAGAAACTACAGAGTGTGTTTTAGAAGCAGCTCAAATTTAATATTAACCAATAAGTAAATAGAAACTACAGAGTGCGTTTTAGAAGCAGCTCAAATTTAATATTAACCAATAAGTAAATAGAAACTACAGAGTGCGTTTTAGAAGCAGCTCAAATTTAATATTAACGAATAAGTGAATAGAAACTACAGAGTGCTTAAGAGAACAGCGGCTTAAAATTAATACTTAGGAATAAGTAATTAAACAGAAACGACAAAGTGCTTTTAGCAGCAACTCTAAGTAACGACCGCCTAGTGAAATAGTATTAAAGTAGACACTTACGCGCCGTCGTTCTTTCTCGTCTGAGGACTGAACTCACTTTCCCGCAGTATGGAAAGTAAGCAAACTATTTAAGCAGTATTCTCGCTAGCCACGCCTCCTAGGCTCAGTGAGCCGCGAATGTCTCGCCCGCACGCAAAATGGCTCAATCGAAACTCAAAAAGCAACAGCTTCGCACTTGTAATAGCTCCAGAAGGGAACGATATGACAAAAACAAAAGCTTCCCTTGGCCGTACGCTCAGTTATCAATTTTAATGATTGCAATAAAAACTAGAATTTAAAGCAAAAACAATCGCAGGACAAATAACAGAAGAACACTCCTTTTCTAACAGTGAATAGATGTAAATAAAACAAACGAATAATTAAATAGAACAACAGAGTACTTTAAGAAGCAGCTCAAAATTAATATTAACGAATAAGTGAATAGAAACTACAGAGTGCGTTTTAGAAGCAGCTCAAATTTAATATTAACCAATAAGTAAATAGAAACTACAGAGTGCGTTTTAGAAGCAGCTCAAATTTAATATTAACCAATAAGTAAATAGAAACTACAGAGTGCGTTTTAGAAGCAGCTCAAATTTAATATTAACCAATAAGTAAATAGAAACTACAGAGTGCGTTTTAGAAGCAGCTCAAATTTAATATTAACCAATAAGTAAATAGAAACTACAGAGTGCGTTTTAGAAGCAGCTCAAATTTAATATTAACGAATAAGTGAATAGAAACTACAGAGTGCTTAAGAGAACAGCGGCTTAAAATTAATACTTAGGAATAAGTAATTAAACAGAAACGACAAAGTGCTTTTAGCAGCAACTCTAAGTAACGACCGCCTAGTGAAATAGTATTAAAGTAGACACTTACGCGCCGTCGTTCTTTCTCGTCTGAGGACTGAACTCACTTTCCAACTTAAAAACTTAAGTTTAGCAGCTTCCTTAAGATTTTAAGTTAAATCAACTTAAGTCATTTAAACTCACAAGTTATATCAACTAATTTTTATTGTAATAAGTTAAAATGACGTAGTTTTAAGCTGATTTAACTTAAAAATGTAAGGCAGCTGCTGAACTTAGGTTTTTAAGTTGAATCTGGTGAACACTTTTTACAGTGTTAGCAACTAGCGCACTAACTATTAATGAACTAGTAAGAGAGTTTGATAAGGGAAAACTCTTAGTTAATAATGAATATGTGTTCCCTATTCTAAAGTGCTACCAGTTTTTGTTTTTGTTTTTCAAAATAACCCAATTCGACAAACACTGTAAAAAGTTTTCACCCGTTTCAACTTAAATAATTAAGTTCAGCAGCTGCCTTAAGATTTTAAGTTAAATCAACTTCATTTAAACTCACAAGTTATATCAACTCATTTTTATTGTAATAAGTTAAAATGACGTAGTTTTAAGCTGATTTAACTTAAAAATGTAAGGCAGCTGCTGAACTTAGGTTTTTAAGTTGAATCTGGTGAACACTTTTTCCAGTGTATACTCGCAGAACTTCTTCAATTTATTATGTGCCAGTTTTATCTCACTGGAAGAGCATGTCATTTGAACTCTTACCTTTCTATAAGATGCTTTTTTCCCCACAAAAACGTCTTATTTCTAAAATTCGAATTAACAATGTTATATTAAGCCATAAAAATGGAACAATGGATGAAAAGCAGCTCTACAGTTCAAAAGTTTGACAGGTTAGAAAATTGTTTTATGTTTTTCTGAATGAATTCTCTTCTGCTCACCAAGGCTGCATTCATTTGATCAGAACACAGTAAAAACAGAAAAAATGTGAAATATTATTACAATGTAAAACAGCTGCTTTCTGTGTGAATATAGAGTAAAATGTAATTTATTTCTGCAATCAAAGCTGAATTTTCAGCATCATTACTGCAGTCCCCAGTGTCACATGATCCTTCAGAGTTTTTGTATCTTCAAAAAAGATTTTTTTCCTGTATGTAGTTGCATTTTTATATATATATTTTTTTATTGCAGGCTTTAGATAATCTCTAAGAGCACATGTAGTTTTCTCCAATAATACATTATTTCGAGCTAGTCCGCATTCACCAGCTCTAGCGAATGCAAAGAAAGCAGTGTGTGTGAGACATGGATTGACAGCCAACGCTTGTTTCTCTCTCTAAGGAGGTAATGAACCACAGGTATGCATTTCTTTTCCTATTTTGTCAAAATTCCTATTGTCATCAAAGAGAGCGGCATTTACAGACGTTTACGTCTCAAGAAACCTGACTCAACAGCACTATTGTCTGTGCAGGAATCAAAGTAGTTTTGAATAGGCCAGATAATGGCACGATTGTCAAATCCGACAGATATTTGCAGTGAATGCCGGTGATTTCCAGATGATCTTCTGAGCTAGAGGTGGACAGGAAGTGCTTACGCAGCTTTTATGAGCGCATCAGTCCCACTGAGCTCTGGCTCTTCTGTTGATTCACATTCCCTCTTTCCCTCTGAGCGCTGAGCCATGATGGTGAGAGATTCCTCAGGAGAGATGGTTTCCGTCCCGCTCTGAGACCGTCAGCCAGCTCACCCTTGAGGAAAACACTCACGCCAGCGTTTGCACTTAAAACCTGGATTCACAACCTTCTTCCTACAAGATCATGCACCGCAGAACATGCTTTTCTTAGATTTGTTGTCTTGTTTCCAGCCAAAATGTCTAAAGATTCTTCAACCAAGAAGGATTTCTAAACAAAGTAAAAAATTATTTTGGCAAAATTAAGAATTACTTGTTTGAATCTTACTGTATTTCAAGCAGAAAACAAGATTATTTCTCTTACCCCACACTCTAAAAAATGCTGGGTTGTTTTAACCCAACTGTTGGGTTAGTCCATATTTAACCCAAACGTTGGGTTAAAATAACCCAGCATTTTTTAGAGTGTAAGAAAAGCATTTTTGCAGTGTGTTTTAAAGCATATAAAGCAAATGCACTAGTCTTTATCAGCTTATCTTTTTACATATACTTTACAAAACTTTAATTCATCCCTTGATTTAAGCTCTGGGTTGAAGCACGCTCATATCCGCGGCTCATCAGTCTTCAGTCCGAGTTTCACTGTTTCCTCAGAAACTGCTGGAGGAACTGGAGCTGAATCAGTCGATTCATCATAAGATCAGATACGCCGCTATTTTGTCTGGTTTTGAGTTTGAGTGACTGTCTGGCATCTGAAAGTGGGTTTTGATTGAGTAGCTATTAGATCTGCAGACTCTAGTCTGATTTGATGAACAGGTTCAACTAGTTCCCCTAAAAGAACCAGTTCAAAAGAATGATTCGTTTGTGAACCAGCCATCAGTCCAGACTGGCTGGTAATAACGTTGACAATAATGGTCATAACGTTTGCTTCAAGGCTGTCTTATTTAGTATTTTTGTCTTGTTTCTAGTCAAAATATCTAAAAAAACGTAAATTAAGATCCGTTTACTAAATAAGCAAAATGACCTATTTAGTCTTTTTTTTTTTTTTTTAAGCAAAATGCACTTAATTTATTTTGTCTCTTTGGAAACAAAATTATCTGCCAGTGGGGTAAGTCAAATATTCTTAAAACAAGAGTATTTACCCTATCTTAACCCTTGTGCGACCTTATGGACATTTCTGTCCATTTGAGTTTAGTTTTTTGTTATACTGTAAGTGTGTCTGTGTTAATGACAACTGCATAAATCTCGGCTCAGGTGTTTATTTGATTGAAATTGTAACATTTCACCCTCATTTCCTTAAAAAAAAAAAAAAAATTTTACCCTCCGTACAAAAAATACTGACACTCAGGACCTTAAGAACAAAAATGTCCACATTGAAACCCATTAAAACCCAGGGCCATTTGACTATAAAATGATGCAATATTAGCTAATAGTCACACATTCTATCGGCAAGGCTTTAAATTGTACATTTTTACCATGTTTTACTAGATTGTGCCATTTTTTTTTTTTTTTCAAATTTGGCATATACTTTAAAAAAAGTCTAAAATTACATAACAAATATAAATGCCTCTGAATTAATGTTGTTCTTCACTGACACACCCAAGAATCTAATAAGCAAACAAAAAAAAAATCAGCTTAGCATTTAGTAGATATTACTAATCTTTGTAATTTTTTTTATTAAAAAACAAAAACAAAATGCAAACAAACCAGCATTTAAAGGGTTACAATTCTGAAAATCAGCAAATGTTTGGTATCAATGG
Organism: Garra rufa; assembly: GCF_049309525.1. Classification (NCBI taxonomy): domain Eukaryota; kingdom Metazoa; phylum Chordata; class Actinopteri; order Cypriniformes; family Cyprinidae; genus Garra; species Garra rufa. The sequence continues at coordinate 7,250 of NW_027394878.1, read as the reverse complement.
ATAGAACAGATGCTGGTTAAAAAATCCACATCAGTGAAAGTGGAAAAAAAATATTAATAAATCAAATTTTTATGACATTTTTTTTCCGTTTTGCACCTTTTTTAAACACACAAGGGTTAATTTAAGATTTTTTTATATACTGTATTTAGACTAGAAACAAGACAAAAATACTAAGTAAGATAGGCTTTTTTGCAGTGCAGGGATTACATTTGTGTTGTTTGCATTGCTTTTTTATTCTCAACAGGGGCAACCTCTGACTTGCATTTATGAATCACCAAAGATCACAGTTCCAGCTAAAAACTTCTTTACTTTCTACTTAAGAAAAAAACCTCACCTACATTTTGGATGGCCTGAGGGTGAGTAAATTAACAACAGACACTTTTATCCATCGCATTGTGCTCCACACTCTTAAAAATAAAGGTCTTCACGATGCCTTTAGAACCTTAAAGGGGTCATCGGATGGCCATTTTCCACAAGTTCATATGATTCTTTAGGGTCTTAATGAAAAGTCTCTAATATACTTTGGTTAAAAATTCTCAATAGTACTGTAAAAAAAACACCCTTTTACCATGTCAAAATCAGCTCTGCAAAATATCTGCTCATTTTATTGCATGGGCCCTTTAAATGCAAATGAGCTCTGTTTGCCCCGCCCCTCTCTGCTGAGGGATTACGAGCTGTAATGTTTACTTTAGCCACGTTTAGTCAACAAGCACATTATTAAGGAAGGCAATTTGCAAATTTGCTTAAAAAAACCTTACCCTCACTAATGCTGTGGGTGAAGCTGCAGAGACTGTTTGAGCTCGGTGAGGGCGGGGCTAAGGTAAGACGCTCATGTCAATCAACTATGGTGGGAGGAGCCTCTGTCTTTGTGTCGTCACACCCACAAGAAGCTGAGAATGAGCTGATTTTAAAAAGGGGATATTACTTTTAAAGACTAAACAAACACCACTGGGTGGATTTTTATCATTGTAGGGTGGTTGTGTTCTTTTTCTTGCTTAGATTTTTTGTCTTGTTTCCAGCCAAAATATCTAAAAATACTTGAAGCAGGAAGGATTTTCTAGACGAGTAAAATTATTGCCTTGTTTTCAGTAAAAACAAGTCCAAATGAAGTGAGCTTTTGCTTGAAACAAGCTAAATAATCTGCCAATGGGGTAAGAAAAAAAACTTATTTCAAGCAGACAACTAGATTATTTTTCTGACCCCATTGGCAGATTATTTAGCTTGTTTTAAGCAAAAACTCACCTAATTTTGACTTGCTGTTACTAAAAACAAGACTTTTTTTTACTCGTCTAGAAAATCCTTCCTGCTTCAAGTATTTTTAGATATTTTGGCTGGAAACAAGACAAAAAATCTAAGCAAGAAAAACACTTTTTGCAGTGTGCCAACACACATTGATGTTCAAACCACCTGGAAAAGTGAGTTTTGCATCTGAAGAACCTTTCGGTTTCACAAAAAGGTTCTTTGTGACAAATGTGACCCTGGAGCACAAAACCCGTCTTAAGTCGCTGGGGTATATTTGTAGCAATAGCCAAAAATACATTGCATGGGTCAAAATTATTGATTTTTCTTTTATGTCAAAAATCATTAGGAAATTAAGTAAAGATCATGTTCCATGAAGATTTTTTGTAAAATTCCTACTGTAAATGTATCAAAATGTAATTTTTGATTAGTAATATGCATTGTTAAGAACTTAATTTGGACAACTTTAAAGGTGATTTTCTCAGTATTTTGATTTTTTTGCATCCTCAGATTCCAGATTTTCAAATAGATGTATCTCAGCCAAATATTGTCCTATCCTAACAAAACCATACATCAATAGAAAGCTTATTTATTGAGCTTTCATATGATGTATATATCTCAGTTTTGTAAAATTTAACCTTATGACTGGTTTTGTGGTCCAGGGTCACAAATAAGGTTCTTCAGAGTAAAAAGGTACACTGCAAAAAAATGCTTTTCTTACTTAGATATTTTGTCTTGTTTCCAGCCAAAATATCTAAAAATTCTTGAATCATGAAGGATTTTCTAGACAAGTAAAAATGTGTGTCTTGTTTTCAGTAAGAACAAGTCAAAATTAGGTGAGTTTTTGCTTAAAACAAGCAAAATAATCTGCCAATGGGGTCAGAAAAATAATCTAGTTGTCTGCTTGAAATAAGATTATTTTTATTAGCCCATTGGCAGATTATTTAGCTTGTTTTAAGCAAAAACTCGCCTAATTTTGACTTGTTTTTACCAAAAACAAGATAATAATTTTTACTTGTTCAAGTATTTTTAGATATTTTGGCTGGAAACAAGACAAAAAATCTAAGCAAGAAAAACACTTTTTGCAGTGTGCCAACACACATTAATGTACAAACCACTTGGAAAAGTGAGTTTTGCATCTGAAGAACCTTTCAGTTTCACAAAAAGGTTCTTTGTGACAAATAGAGTAAAAAGGTAAGAGATGGTTCTTTGCGGAACTAAAATGATTCTTCTGTGACATCGCTTTTTATTTTTAGGAGTGCACACAGTTACAATTGCCAATGTGGATTCGTCCTCTGAAGATGTCAGTGATCAGAAGTCTGTCCATCTTTATTTTCTAGCTGAAGCAGTGAGTTGGTAAGAGCTGTGATACAGTGGGGAGGCCCAGCTGATGTGGAGGTGGATGGGAACTCTAGAAGGTTAATTACAGAGCCGCGACCCGGAGGTCACAGAGCTCTCTGATAAAGCGGTGAGTCACGGTGGTTTGTGGAGCCGCTGGATCAGCTCTCTAACACACAGCAGCTCGAGACATCTGAGTGAGTCAGCGCTCATGTCTTCACACCGATACGCCAGACACTCACCGATCTGCAGCACAGACCCTGATGAGATTCTCTATCTGCTAATCATACTTCAGACTGACACAACGAGTCGGACTGCACCTTTGATGTCTTTTCCTGCTTCACACTTAATACTTAAATGCTTTCCAACGAAGGTCAGGCACAGAAAAGAGCCGTTCAGCCTGACACACACTCTGACAAAGATTCAACTAGATGAAAAAGTTCATCGAGACTGACTTTAAATTGGCTTGAGAAAGCCGGAGCGGAACGCATTTCAGTGATGGTTCCAGGTTCGACACGTTAGCCCATGCAAATAAAGTACTTTTGTAAATGAAAAAGAGTACTGTACTTATAACAGAAATAATGTAGTTTAAAATATGTGACCCTGGAGCACAAAACCAGTCTTAAGTCGCTGGGTATGTTTGTAGCAATAGCCAAAAATACATTGCATGGGTCAAAATTATTGATTTTTCTTTTATGTCAAAAATCATTAGGAAATTAAGTAAAGATCATGTTCCATGAAGATTTTTTGTAAAATTCCTACTGTAAACTTATCAAAATGTAATTTTCGATTAGTAATATGCATTGCTAAGAACTTAATGTGGACAACTTTAAAGGTGATTTTCTCAGTATTTTGATTTTTTGCATCCTCAGATTTCAGATTTTCAAATAGATGTATCTCAGCCAAATATTGTCCGATCCTAACAAACCATACATCAATAGAAAGCTTATTTATTGTGCTTTCATGTGGTGCACATATCTCAGTTTTGTAAAATTTAACCTTATGACTGGTTTTGTGGTCCAGGGTCACATATGTACTTTGTGCAATTGAATGCAATGTTTTCTGACACTTAGTTGCATGTTATATATTATAGTATAAATATTCAAACTAATCTATGAGTAATTATTATTGTTAGTGTACACTGCAAAAAAAAATGCTTTTCTTACTTAGATTTTTTGTCTTGTTTCCAGCCAAAATATCTAAAAATTCTTAAATCAGGAAGGATTTTCTTGACAAGTAAAAATTATTATCTTGTTTTTGGTAAAAACAAGTCAAAATTAGGTGAGTTTTTGCTTAAAACAAGCTAAATAATCTTATTTCAAGCAGACAACTAGATTATTTTTCTGAAAAAAATCTAAGCAAGGAAAACACTTTTTGTTCAAACCACATGGAAAAGTGAGTTTTGCATCTGAAGAACCTTTCAGTTTCACAAAAAGGTTCTTTGTGACAAATAAGGTTCTTCAGAGTAAAAAGGTACACTGCAAAAAATGCTTTTCTTACTTAGATTTGTTGTCTTGTTTCCAGCCAAAATATCTAAAAATTCTTGAATCAGGAAGGATTTTCTAGACGAGTAAAAATTTGTGTCTTGTTTTCAGTAAAAACAAGTCAAAATTAGGTGAGTTTTTGCTTAAAACAAGCAAAACAATCTGCCAATGGGGTAAGAAAAATAATCTAGTTGTCTGCTTGAAATACGATTTTTTTTCTTACTCCATTGGCAGATTATTTTGCTTTTTTTAAGCAAAAACTCACTTAATTTTGACTTGTTTTGTACTAAACACAAGATAATAATTTTTACTTGTCTAGAAAATCCTTCCTGATTTAAGATTTTTTTAGATATTTTGGCTGGAAACAAGACAAAAAATCTAAGTAAGAAAAGCATTTTTTGCAGTGCAGTCCAAAAGGCAAGGCATTGCTCCACAAGCAGTTAAAATATGCACAAATAAGTCATTTCTGTCAGCTCATGTCATGAGTAAAGCCTGTAAGTTTCACACTATCTCCACAAGGATACCAGAAAGGGAAGTTGCATGACTAAAGAAGTAGTCTTTCTTCTAAAAGATTTGAGTTTTACTAATTGCATGTTTTTGCACAGAATGTAGCATTGAAACACAAGTTTGGAAGTAGACTTGGTTGCACATTTGTGTGTTGGGCGTCTGATGTTGTTGGTCCTCTACAGTTGGGATCCGTCCAATGGCACGCCGCTTTATCTGGAGCCATTGGCCTCATCCAGGACGTCCACACGCGTCACGCTTTACTCGAAACCAGAAGCCGATAAGAGCCAGATAACGGCCGCATCTTCAAACAAAGAGCGAGGCCGAGAAAGACACACAAGGAACTGTGCGACAGCAATTATGGGCTGTAAAAGCGAAGGCCAAGAATTGACTGCTGCTTTATGACTTTATAACTATAGCCGGTTGAAAATATACACAGGTTCTTCCAGGGAAAATTCCTAGTTTTATAATAGGAGTTAATATGTTTGAATGATTAAACTATGCACTGCAAAAAATGCTTTTCTAGCTTAGATTTTTTGTCTTGTTTCCAGCCAAAATATCTACAAATTCTTAAATCAAGAAGGATTTTCTAGATGAGTAAAAATTATTGTCTTGTTTTCAGCAAAAAAAGTCAAAATCAAGTGCATTTTTGCTTGAAACAAGTAGCATTTTACTGCTAAATTAAAACAAGTAGCATTTTACAGCTAAATTAAAACAAGTAGCATTTTACAGCTAAATTAAAACTAGTAGCATTTTACTGCTAAATTAAAACTAGTAGAATTTTACTGCTAAATTAAAACAAGTAGCATTTACTGCTAAATTAAAACAAGTAGCATTTACTGCTAAATTAAAACAAGTAGCATTTACTGCTAAATTAAAACTAGTAGCATTTACAGCTAAATTAAAACTAGTAGCATTTTACTGCTAAATTAAAACAAGTAGCATTTTACTGCTAAATTAAAACAAGTAGCATTTTACAGCTAAATTAAAAAAAGTAGCATTTACTGCTAAATTAAAACAAGTAGCATTTTACAGCTAAATTAAAAAAAGTAGCATTTACTGCTAAATTAAAACAAGTAGCATTTTACAGCTAAAAATGCTTTTCTAGCTTAGATTTTTTTGTCTTGTTTCCAGCCAAAATATCTACAAATTCTTAAATCAAGAAGGATTTTCTAGACAAGTAAAAATGATTGTCTTGTTTTCAGCAAAAAAAGTCAAAATCAAGTGCATTTTTGCTTGAAACAAGCAAAACAATCTGCCAATGGGGTAAGAAAAATAATCTTGTTTTCTGTTTGAAATAAGATTTTTTTTCTTACCCCACTGGCAGATTATTTTGCTTGTTCTAAGCAAAAACTCACTTAATTTTGACCTGTTTTTTCTTAAAACAACAAAACAATTTTTACTTGTCTAGAAAATCCTTCTTGACTCAAGAATTTGTAGATATTTTGACTGGAAACAAGACAAAAAAATCTAAGCTAGAAAAGCATTTTTTGCAGTGTGAGGCATAGACAGTTGCATTCTATAAGTAGGTAAATAGTGTTGTTTTTCTGTGGCGTTAACGGTTTTGTTTGCTAAGCAGAACTGTTCGCCACTATTGCTCTGACTGAGGGTTAGAGATTTGCAAGGATGGAAATGCCAGCGACCACAAAATGAAACACAACACCACATTTCCGCCTTCAGCTGCGACAGACGAATTACTTGTCACTGAAATCCTGTCACATTGTGTCTGGTTATGACATGGTGTCATTTTTCAATGATAAATAAATCAGAGTACTCTTTTACCTTACATTTGCGTCATTCGGAATAATGCACCTGGCAATCTGGATGCTGGAAAGAGCCATGGCTTACCAGTTGAGGAAGTTCTTTGATGTAATGTAACATAATGTAGCGAATAAATAACTATTTCTAGGATTCAGCTTTAGTTTGAGGATCAATTCTCACTATTAACTAACTATTAAAGGAGTAGTTCACTTCCAGAACAAAAAAATGTTGCTTTTTGACAATCCCAGTCAAGGAAGAAGGGTCTTATCTAGCAAAACAATCGGCTATTTTCTAAAAAAAAATAAAAATACAATTTATATACTTTTTAACCTCAAATGCTACATCACTGTTTTACCTTTTTTTTTTTTTTTTTTTGTAAAAGGTGTTTGATCTTCTTTGCACGTTCGCTTTGTAAACACTGGGTCTCTACTTCTGCAGCGATGGAGGATGATTTTGAAGTTGGGGGAGAAAACGAGAAATTCAAGACTAAAACATTTCAGGATTTCTCTCCATATAGTGGACTTCTATGGAGCCCCAAAGTTTGAACTTCCAAAATGCAGTTTAAATGCAGCTTCAAAGGACTCTAAATCCCAGATGAGGAAGAAAGGTCTTATCTAGTGAAACGATTGGTTATTTCCTTTAAAAAAAATGGACAAATTATACAGTTTTTAACCTCAAAAGCTCATCTTGTCTAGCTCTGTGATGCACATGTGTACTCCTGTTCAAGACAGCTAGGGTTTGTCTAAAAACTCCTATCTTGTTTTCTTCCAAACTTCAAAATTGTCCTACATCGCTGTTTTACCTTCTTTTGTAAAGGGTGTTTGCACATTTACTCTGTAAACACTGGGTCTGTAATCCTGCAGCGATGTAGGATGATTTTGAAGTTGGAGGATAAAATGAGACGGGAGTTTTTGGACATACCCT
>NW_027394877.1:0-13036 GCF_049309525.1 Garra rufa | reverse complement strand
TGTTTAAGTATTATGACAGAGAGATTGAGCAAGTGATTAACGTACCTGCATCTGATAGAGCATTCATTTGTAGTGGAACGCACATTCCAGGGCCCAGTTTATGGCAAGGGCCCCTTCCTGACCACAATAGTGGACAAAGGTTTGCTACATTTTGATTGGATCTTGGTGGACTAACATAAGACAACTGTCTAATGCCATCAGATAAGGATGCCAGGACAACTGCCAGACACCTCTTAGAGGACAAGAGGAGACCTTTGGTACAAAAACCCGGGAAGGACAGAACTTCCGATTGGTCAAGACGCAGTTTCTGCCCTTCACCCACCTTGAGACTGCTTCCTAAGGTTTGGTTATGGACAGCCATAAAAAATCCTTAGGATCTCCAGATGCAGCAGCAATGGGTGAAACAAAGAGAGATCACAAAGATCCATCCAAATCCATTCATAACTATGTTTTCAAACCTTGAACTGATGCGAACCATAACACACACATCTTATACTTATTCAGAGAAATGAGTATTCTCACTGACAGCGATGTGTAGTGCAACATCTTACACAAACGCAGCTGTTAATGGACAAATGAATGCATGCATGACAGTTCAATCTTTTCCCATCATGTTTGGACTTAATGTGTTCATTACATGACCAAATGTTTTCTGATTGTGTTTTGGAAAGTGAGAAATGCACCAGTAAAACATTATTGACACTTTTCTAACTTTGTGTTTGGACTATGCAAATGACTTCCACAAGAGGAAAGAAGGGTTGGCTACCCCAAGTCCCCCGCTCTGATGGAACCAGCCAATCACAGCATGGAAATGGAGAAGCACCAAATTGCAATCTCCTCCTCATCGGAAAGGTATAAAGGTACCTCTCCAAAAGACACTCCTTGTTCTGAGTCTCCGGCACGTCCAGGGGACGTTAACAGATCAAACTTCGTTGTGAGTCTGCGGCCCGTTACAGGGAAGGCAGCAACAGATAACTGTTCGTTCTGAGTCTGAGTCCCGTAGGGGAAGGGACACTAACAGAGCAACAAAGTTCTGAGTCTGAGACCCGGCAGGGTGAGACACTAACAGAGCACTAACAAAGTTCTGAGTCTTAGGCCGCAAGGGTGAGACAGTAACAGATCAAACTTCTTTCTGAGTCTGCGGCCCGTTACTGGGAAGGCAGCTACAGATACCTCCATTCTGAGTCTCTAGCTCCACAAGAGAGAGACACTAACAGACACAACCATTCTGAGCCTACTGTCCAGAGAGACAGAAACAGACGCTCCACGCTTCGAGTCTCCAGCTTTGAGGCAGCAGCAGATATGACCACATTCTGTCTGTGAAGAAAGAGATATTTTCCACGTTCAGAGTCTTCGTCCAGCGAGGCAACAACAGATGCAGCACGTCCTAAGTCTCCATTCGAGAGAGACAAAGTGGATTGAACAAGTTCTGAGTCTCTAGCCCAGAGAGGCAGAAGATCAACAGACATTTGCAACAAGGTTAAGCTCCAGCGAGCAAACCTTCACTTCAGGTACCTTTGCTTGCGTGTTCCAAGCTAAGGGCCTTCAGCACCTACACCAGGGCCACATCTGCGTGTTCCAAATCTTAGGACCCTTTGGTGCTCCAGGAGATCAGCATCCTACAGCGCTTCATGCTCAAGGCTGTCGAAATGGATTCCTGCTCCTTTTCCCACTGACTGCTCCAGCACAACCAGTGGAAGAATTCACCGCCACCGGACTGCTCAATCAACCACAGAGAACGTAAATATCACTTCCAAACCTCTTCCAGAGACCTTGGCATTGTTGTGTATTATCAGTATATGATCTCTCTAATTTACATTAGATATTATATATCTGATTCCAGTTGATAACAAATAATAGCTCATTTATTTGTTTAATGCATAGTAAAGTTCTTCACCTTATTTGTCTCAGAGTAGCAAGTTTATCTTTCCATAAGATAACATAGCTCTGACATAGCAACACCCAACTGAATCACATTTTATGCATCTTATGCACTTTATTCCTTTTGCATTTATTGTATTCATTTAATAGTTGATTACTCTTGTCTATCATTTGTTAATAAATTTATTTTATTACACTTGTGTCTTCCTTGTGTTGATAATACAGTGAGAGGTTCTACAAGTTAGATATCCCACCAATCTTTCTTATGTGATGTACTCATAACCACACATTAAGTGACATGTGATCCAAGAATCATAACGTCATCGGTGATACGAGTACCCATCACTACACTATTTCGCCTTCCTAGTGGGCGAAAGCAGAACTCACTACAAAAATTGCCGTCCCTAGGTGGGCCAAGTTAAAATGAGTTGAGTCTCCTGTAAAATTCACTACATAATTGGCGTCCCTGGGTGGGCCAAGTTAAAATGAGTTGAGTCTCCTGTATATATATAGTGGTGGGCCGTTAATATTCTAGTGGTGGGCCGTTATCGGCGTTAACGTGCTGCGTTAACGTGAGACTCTTATCGGGCGATAAAAAAAATATCGCCGTTAATCTATTCTCAAAGTTGGGTTGGGAGCTGGGTCTAAACTACGCAAGATATGATGACTTTCACCTTGATATTTTAGCGCGGATGACGTATACCTAGACGAATTGCACTGTAGGAGGCGAGAACGAGTCTTCAACTTCTGTGAAATTACCACATCAAATGAGACGTGCTGACATGGATGCAGTTATGAAGCCGCTTCAGGGCAGGTGCGTGCATTGCTAGACCCTTTTTACTGGGGCACGTGCCCCAGTGAAAATCTGCTGTGCCCCGGTAAAATCTCAAGTTTGAGTTATAATTTACTTTGATAATCCCGAAATAAAGACATTAAACTATATGCAACAACTGAATTGACGCTTCTAAAAGCAACGCAGTTTAACCGAAGACTATGCACGCAGAAATGCGGCGTCTGTGTATTTAATGGCAACGCGCACGTCGTGCAGCCTTTTGCGCAGAAGTACTTAGTTACACAAGTTTGTATAGGTAATTATGTTGTAAATGCAATTGTCAAGCAGTTTGTGATGCATTTTGGAAACAGGAGATGAGCGCCTGATCTAATGCGCCACCTGGTCCGTTCTCGAAGACTTACTTTTAGTCATTATTTGGGTAGCACACGTATTCTGAATGCCTTCAGCAGAATTCGAATTAGCCATTTTAATCTAGATTAATCTAGATTAATTCCAAGATTTAATCTAGATTAATCTAGATTAAAAAAAAACAATCTATGCCCACCCCTAATATATTCACATAAAAAATCTGGCCAAGGTCTGGCCAACGTTGGAGGTTAACGCCAATCTGACGTTGGGTTCTGACATCAACCTGATTTACATTTTCAATCAAAATGCAACATCTGGCCGATGTTAGAGGTTGACATCAATCTGCCGTTGGGTTCTGATGTCAGGTTCTGACGTCAACACGATTTTCATTTTCATCTAAAATGCAATTTCTGGCCAACGTTGGAGGTTGATGTCAATCTGATGTTGGGTTCTGACGTCAACTCGATTTTGATTTTCAACCAAAATGCAATGTCTATCTGACGTTAGAGGTTGGCATCAATCTGACGTTGGGTTCTGACGTCAACCCATTTTTCAATCTCAACCAAAATGCAAAGCCTGGCCGACATTGAAGGTTTACGCCAATCTGACATTGTGTTCTGATGTCAACCTGATTTTCATTTTCACCCAAAGTGCAATGTCTGCTGATTTGCTGCTCAAGAAACAATTCTGATTATTAACAAATGTTGAAAAAAGCTGTTGAATATTTTTGTGGAAACTGATACATTTTATTTATTTATGATTCTTTGATTAATAAAAAAACCCAGCATATAAATATATATATATATTCCTTTTTTTTTTTGACAGCCAGCATGTATTTTTTTTACTTTACCTCCCAGTTACCTTTAAAGAAAATAACCTGGAGATATACATTGACAGTGCAAGAAAGTTGTGAAATAATGTTCCAATTAACTTTAGTTTTACTCTGAGGTTTCCACAGGTATCAAAATCCCACTGTATTTCCCCCCTACAATATAGTGAAATCCTAATTTTATTATGCTTCACTAGAGATAAATGACATTTTTAATTACGGTTCTGTTTGCTCTGCACTTCGAATAACATTTACATAGAAAACCTGTCAAATTATTAACAAACACAATTTAAATATGATTAAAATAAACATGGTAGTATATGCAACCAATCTAGAGTAGAAATAATGAGATGAAGTGGCTCAGAATTTGTCATTGAACTTGACAACCTTCACATTTATTTAATGCCATTCATATGAGTAATCCTGCAACAATGTCAACATTACATAAACCCACACTGGCATGATTATTAATCACATTACATTTTTTGTCAAAATATTGCAGCACAGTACCTGTTGCACTGAACACTAGCACTGTCATTCGCTGAAGATGAGACATAGTGAGGCTGATTGTGCGATCACACTCATTCAGAGGCCATGTGTTTATGCCCACATGCCAAACGCAGTCATTAAACACATCTATTAGTTGCCACCCAAACAAATCTGTCATTGATTTCTGAATAGTAACTGGTGCTGATTGGCCTTAAAGTGCATACCCCAATTGGGTGATTCAACATGACAATCTAGACTAATTTAAACTGCCAATAGGAGTTCAGCTGCAGCGGAAACAACAGGCTAAAAATGCAGAGTCATAATATTGTGAATCCAGTGTCATGTCGTGTTTGTTAGCCTTTTTTTTAACAGATTGTTACTGTGTATTGCTAGATGGTTGCAGGCACCACTAATAGACTTAATGTGGTATGTTTGATTTATCATCTGCTATTCAGCTTGTTCTTTAAAAAATATTTTTGGATATTAATGGTCATGCCATTATTGTGTGTAAAATCTTTATTGGCAATGTGTGTTCTCCAAACATTTACCGACAACAGCATTCAAGACAGTGTTCTTTAATGCAGATCTGCCTTCATAAGTAAATGAAGGTTCAGGCCCTTCAGTCAAACCAGCAGACATGCTTTGATCTTGCATTAGTTCTGCTATCATGATAATCATGTTAGGAGTAAATGTAGTTCTTTCATCCTTAACAATAAGAGAGATTTCTTTTACTCATAATATTCTTCTGTGTTTCTCTCATTGGAGACCCTTCAATGACTGCCCAAACACTTTTGCAATTACACTGGATGTATAAACTGTATTAGACTGATTATGTCTTAAACCAGGAGTTTTAAAATCAAATTATCTGCATATATCCAACTATCCAGGTGGTATTTTGCATTTGTAATATGTACATATATATGTACATGTATAATAATACCAATTATTATTATTTAGTGCTGTTGTTCTATTATGAGATGTTTAGAATACATTTGCATTGCATTTACACTGAGAAATAAACTCTCTTTCTTCACGTTAAAACTTCTAAAGGCAGGTTATGATGGAGACAAAATGAAAATAACTCATTTTAAATAAGATTGACTTGAAACTGCAGCTTGTTTTAATTGATGCAACATCTTAGGGGCAAGTATTCCAATTAGTGTCTAATTTATGTAGTTACTGGGTACTAATTCCAAGCAGCTTGATTGTTTTTTTAAACCTATGTATAATTTCAACATGTGGAAATGCGTCTCCTTGTAGCCTAAAATGCCAAACATACTACGGAGAAAAAATATTTTGGTTCATTAGTGACAGTTGTGCTATGTTTATTAGTGACAGTTGTGCTATGGAAGAGAGATTGACAATTTAATGTGTGAATTTAGGACCAGCGTGTCACTTTTAGTTTAGGCCAACGTGTAAAACTAATGTCTCAAAAGGCTTGTCACACAATCAGGTGTTTCAGACTCTTAGCTAGAGGAAAGTTACCTATTTTTCATTTTTATGATTGTGCCACATATAATGTTTGGTGTTGTGCTGCTCTAATATACTATGAATATAAATATCTACTCTAAATACTATAAATCCTCAAGCATATCATGTGAATGCTGTGAGCAGGTTCTGAACCGGTAAGAGCTGAATGCCTAAAAAATTACACACGGTCAGCCAAATCGAGGCTAAAGCTGAAATCGCATCACACGTTTCTTCAGGCTTTCTCTCAAAGAAACCCACCATTAGGCACAGCTTGAGCCTGAAGTCACTTACTAACACTACTGTTATATCAAACGTATGAATTTATGACTCAGGCCATCTTGCGTCTGTTTTGTTGTTTTGTAGCACAGATTGCTCCAACCATGACAGAATAGAAGTGATAACAGTATTTTTTACATGGAAACTGCCTTTTGTTTGTGACTGGTAATTTAAATGGAAAGCACACTTTTTAGAAGCATTATGTTCGCCAGTTAAATGCAAATGTGTACTCACACATTGTCAAATCCTGAATTATATATATATATACACTATGATTCAAAAGTTATTTAATCAGAAATACAGTAAAAAATACGAAATATTATTACAATTTAAAGTCGCTGTTTTCTATGTGAATATATATTAAAATGCCATATATTCCTGTGATCAAAGTAGGGCTGATTCTTTAATTAAATTTGATTCCTTGATTGCATTTTGCCAGCAAAATACTGGAAGTGACATTTGCCTCAGACAAAAATCCACATGATTGTTATAATTTTCATATGTGGAGCTTCTCAAACTCCATTTCTGCATATTATTGTGAGTTTTGGTTTATTATAATTTTCATCTGGGAACGCAGAATGCGCCATTTCATCATACCTGTAAGGTAAATCATTTATAAACCTATAAACACATCAGTACCTTCCCTGTTGAACAAAACTGCATATGGTTAGGTAGGTTTTGACGCTGGGATGCTGGTTTTAGCTGGTTTATGCTGGTTAATGCTGGTCTTTTGCTGGTTTATGCTGGTCCTAAACCAGCATCAAAACCTACTTAACCAGCATATTCTGTTTTTTGTTTTTTTAACAGGGTTAGATACACAATACATCAATATCTCTCAATATGCTAAGTGTTCATCGTGGGTTCAAATTAAAAGTTCAAACCCTCGCTCTAAGTTTACACGTTTTGATGTCCACATATTCAAGAAATTACAGTGGCTGTAGCATTTCGTTGTAAGAAAATGGCCAAATATTAAAGATTAAGTGGACATTTGAATTAAATGTTGTTTAGTAAATTATTAAACGATTAAATCGCGCAGTAAAGTGTAAAAAACAATTATTAGGCTGTTGGTGCCCTCTGCAGTCATTTGTTATAATGCGTAATGTACATTTGCTTTATGTTTATAATACATCATGTATTTTAACAGTTGTGTTTTATAAAACCCTATGATTAGTTGCTTTTGATACTTTATCTTAAATAAGTATTATTGCTTCATTGCTATTATATATGTATTTGAAGTCATTTTAAAGTCTATTGTTTGCTTAGGTCTGTTTTATTACCTCAAACAAATTAATTATAATTATCCAATTACTCAATTAATCATCAGAATAATCGACAGATTACTCGATTACCAAAATAATCATTGTTAACAGCCTTAGATCAAAGCTTAATTTTAGCATCATTACTCCATTACACAAATCTAATATGCTGATGTGCTGCTCAAGAAACATTTCTGATTATCTTCAATGTTGAAAAAAGTTGTGCTGTCACATATTTTTGTGGAAACCATGATATATTTATTTATTTTTTTAGGATTCTTGGTGAATAGAAAGTTCAAAAGAACACAATTTCTTTAAAACAGAAATCAATTTAATTCATCCTTGATGCATAAAAATATTAATTTTGCATTTAGGTACCATTTACATAGGGGTCCTATTATGCTCTTTATTTTGTCTTGGGGGTGCTCTAGAACATGCTCTCAAGCCTGGTGGTTCGAAAAACACATTATTTTTTCTCATAATTTACATTATGATAATAGCTTTCTCCGCATTCTGGCACAAATGGCTTGATTAGTTCCAGGTTTGATAAAGGCCTGCCTTCCGGAAAACGAAATGTGTTGTGATTGGTTAGCAGTCCCACTGCGTTGCAATTGGTGAACAGCAGACAGCGTTTCAGCCCCTTCCCAAAGCAGCAAGTTCCCTATCAGTCGGTCTCTTCGACGTCTCGTCGAGACCGACGAATTGGGATATCGCCTGGATAGACCAATCTACTTCGTGTGTATACAAACGAGCCAATGAATATTGGCATGCATGATTGCAGCCAGCTGCGGCTGATCACAGCGTGAGCATATAATGCGCAGCAGGTGCATGCATCATCAAGCTTTCGCTTCGGAGCTGGACCATTCTGTGTGGGACGAGTCAGAAGCAACACTTACCTCCTTTTCTTCTCTTTTGTGTTGGCGGCACGGCGCTTCAGCGGCGTGGTCTTCCGTGTCGAGTGGAAGCACACAGCTGGTTTTCACCATCCACCTTCTGTGTTGCTGCGGCCATTTCCCCTGTGCGCCTCAGCACTAAAAGAGCAAATTCCTATAAGAGCAATTTCCTTAAAGAGTGAATTTCTAAAGGAGCTCCGCGGGTTGAGCGTCTTTTTAAAGACGAGGCGTCATGCCTTTCTCCCCGTGCGTTTCTGGGTGCGGCCGTTTCCTGGCGCCGGGTGATGGCCACGCACACTGCCTCACGTGTCTGGGCTTACAACACGCTGAGGCAGCGTTCGTGGATGAGTCATGTCCCCATTGTGGGAGTATGACCATCGCGGAGTTGCGGACCAGACTCCGTTTCCTGCAAAGGGGCGGGGTTCCAGTCTCTCTGCCCAGAACGAACGTTCCTCCAGGCAAACGCCGGGGGGGCGTTGTCGCTGGAAGCAGAGGGCTGCCCGGTCTGACGGTGACGGTGAGGAACTCCCCGCCCATTCCATCGGCGGGGGCTCCTCCTTCCACCGACGCTCCGTCGCCACCGGGGCTCTCAGAGGAGCGGGTTGGACCTCCCTTAGGGGTACCGCCCGTTACTTTTGGGGCCCCCCTCAACGAACAGATGTCGGTCGCAGCATCGGGGGGAGAGCCAGACCTCTCTGAGGAGGAGGACGGCACACTGTCGTCCACTGGGCGATCAGCGGTGCCCGATACTGACCCGGAGATGATGGCTATGCTTGCCCGGGCCGCCGAGAGGGTAGGGCTTGAATGGAATCCTCCATCACGTCCCGACCCCTCCCGGCTGGACGACTGGTATCTCGGGGTGGCCCGCGCTGGTTCTCAGCGCCCCACCCCAGTGCCATTCTTCCCGGAGGTGCATGAAGAACTCACCCGAACGTGGACGGCACCTTTCACTGCCCGAAACCGCTCGAGTGGGACTTCCTCCCTAACCACCCTCGATGGCGGACCAGCGCGGGGATACACGGCAGTCCCGCCAGTGGAGCGTGCGGTTGTGATGCAACTGTGTCCGGGCGCCGCTTCCACTTGGCGGGGCAACAATCCGTCGCTCCCGTCCCGGGCCTGTAGGCACTCGTCGGCTCTGATCGGCAGTGCCTATGCGGCCTGCGGCTCCGCTGGTTCCGCCCTTCACGCTATGGCGTTGCTACAGGTGCATCAGGCCCAGGCACTGAAAGACCTGTACGAGGGTGGTCACGACCCAGAAGTTCTTCGTGAACTTCGTAACGCCACGGACCTCGCGCTACGTGCGACGAAGGTGACCGCGCGGTCTCTGGGTCGTGCCATGTCCACCATGGTGGTCCAGGAACGCCATCTCTGGCTGTGTCTGGCTGATATGAGGGACTGCGATAAGACCAGGTTCCTCGACGCTCCGGTGTCCCAGACCGGCCTCTTCGGCGACGCTGTGGAGAACTTTGCCCAGCAGTTTTCCGCAGCCAAGAAGCAGACTGAGGCCATCAGTCACATCCTGCCCCGGCGTACAGCTGCTGCCTCCACCCGTCCGCCGGCGGCACCCCAGTCTGCTCGTCGCCGAGGGCGGCCCCCGGCTTCCGCCTCCGCTCCACAGCAGCCACCGCAGCAGCCTTCACAACGGCGCCGTGGAGCCGGTCGCCGGGCAGCCGCCCAGCCCGTCCAGGCCCCCACAAAGACCAGTGGGAAGCGTAAGAACAAGAGACCCTGAGACGGGCGACCCAGAGATGGAGGATGCTGCTCTTCGGGAGATGGTGACCGCACCACTCCCTCCCCCGGAGGAGGGCCGGGCGGAGAATCTTTTGTTTGTTTTTTCCCCGCCACCGACCGTCCGAGCAAATTTCTCTATCTCTGGGTCCCCAAGCGGGACTGCGGGGAGTGCGCAGGCCACCCCTGCGCCTCACCCGTCCTCCCCCCTCGCCAGCGAGCGACGATGGGCAGTTCGAGAGCACGGCAAGACGGACTACTCACGCACCATCGGCTCATGCGCAGGTAAGCGTCTCACACACTCAACATACAGACGCTCTGACCCCGCCCCGGTCCGGCAACGAGACTGTGAGGCAGGGTCCCTGCCCCCCCCCTTCGCTGCACCCCCACGGGTACGACGGTGGTCCCCCTTGTGCCGCTTGTTTATTTTCTGGGAGCCTGGAAAGAGCTTCCCAGCCCATCTTGCTGGCTCCTTCGGACCATCACTTTCGGCTATGCGATTCAGTTCGCCCGGCGCCCTCCCAAATTCAGAGGTATCCACTTCACCTCTGTCAGGGCCGCAGATGCTCCCATCTTGCGTGCAGAGATCGCTTCCTTGCTGGCGAAGGAAGCGATACAGCCGGTCCCTCCAGCCGATATGAGGACAGGCTTTTACAGCCCGTACTTCATAGTACCCAAGAAAAGCGGCGGGCTTCGACCAATCTTGGATCTGCGCGTCTTGAACCGGGCCCTTCACAGGCTACCGTTCAAAATGCTCACTCAGAAACACATTTTCAGATGTGTCCGTCCCCAAGATTGGTTTGCAGCGATCGACCTGAAGGACGCGTACTTCCATGTCTCAATCCTTCCGCGCCACAGACCTTTTCTGCGGTTCGCGTTCGAAGGCAGGGCATATCAGTACACGGTCCTGCCCTTCGGGCTGTCCCTCTCCCCCCGTGTCTTCACGAAGGTCGCGGAGGCGGCCCTTGTTCCCCTCAGAGAACAGGGCATTCGCATTCTCAACTACCTCGACGACTGGCTCATCCTAGCACAGTCTCGAGTTCAGTTATGCAAACACAGGGACCTGGTGCTCGCACACCTCAGCCAGTTGGGTCTTCGGGTCAACTGGGAAAAGAGCAAACTCTCTCCAACACAGAGAATCTCTTTTCTCGGTATGGAACTGGACTCGGTCAGCCAGACAGCACGCCTCACGCAGGAACGTGCTCAGTCAGTGTTGAACTGCCTAGACACGTTCAAGAGCAGGACAGCGGTCCCACTGAAACAATTTCAGAGGCTCCTGGGGCATATGGCAGCAGCAGCGGCGGTTACACCGCTGGGGCTGCTCCATATGAGACCGCTTCAACACTGGCTTCATGGCCGAGTCCCGAGGAGAGCGTGGCTTCGCGGCTCTCACCGGGTTCAAATAACACCGGCTTGCCGCCAGACTTTCACCCCGTGGTCAGACCTCTCATTTCTACGGGCAGGAGTACCCATGGAACAGGTCTCCAGGCATGCTGTGCTACACACAGATGCCTCCGCCACCGGGTGGGGAGCCACGTACGACGGACAGGCAGTTTCAGGGGTTTGGACGGGCCCCCAGCTGACTTGGCACATCAACTGCCTCGAGTTACTTGCAGTACGTCTCGCCCTGCTCCACCTCAAGGGGCACCTACGTGGCAAACACGTGCTGGTCTGTACAGACAATATTGCGACCGTTGCGTACATCAACCGGCAAGGCGGTCTACGCTCCCGTCGCATGTCGCAACTCGCCCGTCATCTCCTCTTGTGGAGTCAGAAGCATCTGAGGTCGCTTCGTGCCATTCACATTCCCGGGTTGCTCAACCGTGCGGCCGACGAGCTCTCACGAGCTGCGCTTCCCGGAGAGTGGAGACTCCACCCCCAGTCGGTTCAGCTGATTTGGAGACACTTCGGCGAGGCTCAAGTAGATCTGTTCGCCTCCCCGGAGACAGCCCACTGCCAGCTCTTTTTCTCCCTGACCGAGGGCACACTCGGCACGGACGCACTGGCATGCAGCTGGCCGCGGGGCCTCCGCAAATATGCGTTTCCCCCAGTGAGCCTTCTTGCACAGACATTGTGCAAGATCAGGAGGACGAGGAGCAGGTCCTTCTGGTAGCCCCTTACTGGCCCACTCGGACCTGGTTCCCCGAACTCCATGCTCCTCGCGACAGCCCCTCCCTGGCAAATCCCTCTGAGGAAGGATCTTCTGACTCAGAGACGGGGCACCTTATGGCACCCGCGTCCAGACCTCTGGAAATTACATGTCTGGTCCCTGGACGGGACGCGGAGGTTCTAAGTGACCTACCCCAAGGGGTAGTTGACACTATTACTTCGGCACGAGCGCAGTCTACTAGACATGCCTACGCCCTTAAATGGAACCTGTTCGTTGATTGGTGTTCCTCCCGGGGAGAGGACCCCCGAAGATGCCCTATCAGCGCTGTGCTCTCCTTTTTGCAGCAAGGGTTGGAGCGTAGGCTGTCCCCCTCAACCCTTAAAGTCTATGTGGCTGCTATAGCTGCCAACCACGACCTCATAGAAGGAAGGTCGGTAGGGAAGCACGACCTGGTCACCAGGTTTCTTAGGGGCGCCAGGAGGTTGAATCCCACTAGGCCCCCTTCCGTGCCCTCTTGGGACCTGTCGCTAGTGCTCACAGCACTGCAGCAGGCTCCCTTTGAGCCTTTGCAGTCAGTTGAGCTGAAGTTTCTCTCAATGAAAACTCTGCTCCTGCTTGCATTGGCTTCCATCAAGAGGGTAGGAGACCTGCACGCATTTTCGGTCGACGATTCGTGCCTAGAGTTTGGCCCGGCGGATTCCCAGGTAACACTGAGGCCCCGGCCTGGTTATGTGCCCAAGGTTCCCACGACTCCCTTCCGGGACCAAGTGGTGAGCCTGCAAGCGCTGCCCTCGGAGGAGGCAGACCCAGCCCTGGCTTTGCTTTGTCCCGTCCGAGCACTAAGATGCTACGTTGACCGGACACAAAGCTTCAGGACCTCAGACCAGCTCTTTGTGTGTCATGGAGGCAGGCAGAAGGGGAATGCCGTCTCCAAGCAGAGGATGGCCCACTGGATAGTGGATG
>NW_027394876.1:0-13051 GCF_049309525.1 Garra rufa | reverse complement strand
TACATTTTTCGTTATTTACCTCAAAAGAAAGGAAGTGAAATGTGACAACATGCCCCGCGGGTGGGGTACATTGTAACACGTGAGGAGCACGTTGTAACATCATGAAATGACAGCTTCAAATGTTATCTGATCGAATGAAAAAAATATATACAACAAACTAAAATATTTGGTCAATAAAATAAAATTATTAATTTCTCAAATAATGCCATTTAAAAAAAAAAGTTATAATAAAAATAATCTATTTTTGAGTTTGACAATGAACACATCGCAACTACGTGGGAACGACCCTAATCGCAACACACAGCTACACAGTATTTGTCACGGTCGGAATAAGGGTCTGGGTCCAAATGCAGGATGAGTAAGAATATTTAATGAAACAAAACACAAATAAACATAAACAAAAGGCCAACACGGCACAACACAACTAGATTTGAAAATCAAAACCGAAAACACGATCAGGAGATCCAGGAGCCAGAAACACAGAGACACACATACGAAGACAATGCAGCCAGGATGAGTAGTGGGAAATGAGTGTTCTTATAGACCAGATGTGATTGTGAACAGGTGTGCGTGTAATCAGTGATAACGACTAGACAGGAGTGTACAATTAGGGATGTGTGTGCAGGGAAGGGAAAACAGCGACCTCAGGTGGCTGAGGGGAGCCCCACAGCCCAGATCATGACACTACCCCCTCCCCACGGAACGGTTCCACGCCGCGTCCAGAGCAGAGAGAGCGGTCACCGCCGCGTCCGGAGCAGAGAGAGCGGTCACCGCCGCGTCCGGAGCAGAGAGAGCGGTCACCGCCGCGTCCGGAGCAGAGAGAGCGGTCAACGCCGCGTCCGGAGCAGAGAGAGCGGTCACCGCCGCGTCCGGAAAAGAGAGAGCGGTCAACGCCGCGTCAGGAGCAGAGAGAGCGGTCACCGCCGCGTCCGGAGCAGAGAGAGCGGTCACCGCCGCGTCAGGAGCAGAGAGAGCGGTCACCGCCGCGTCCGGAGCAGAGAGAGCGGTCACCGCCGCGTCCGGAGCAGAGAGAGCGGTCACCGCCGCGTCCGGAGCAGAGAGAGCGGTCACCGCCGCGTCCGGAGCAGAGAGAGCGGTCACCGCCGCGTCCGGAGCAGAGAGAGCGGTCAACGCCGCGTCCGGAGCAGAGAGAGCGGTCACCGCCGCGTCCGGAACAGAGAGAGCGGTCAACGCCGCGTCCGGAGCAGAGAGAGCGGTCACCGCCGCGTCTGGAGCAGAGAGAGCGGTCAACGCCGCGTCAGGAGCAGAGAGAGCGGTCACCGCCGCGTCCGGAGCAGAGAGAGCGGTCACCGCCGCGTCCGGAACAGAGAGAGCGGTCACCGCCGCGTCAGGAGCAGAGAGTGCGGTCACCGCCGCGTCAGGAACAGAGAGAGTGGACGCCCTCTCTCTACAAAACGCCTCCGCCATCGCCCTATAGTAGGGACGCTTCCGCGCCGCCTCAGCGTTGAGGGCATCCATCACCGCCAAACAGGCGTAGATGGTCTCGAAGCGGGCGACCGACGCTGCCTCCGCCTCCTCAGAAAAAAAACTACTCCCCGCTGGACCCATCTGGGCTGGCTGCATTCTGTCACGGTCGGAATAAGGGTCTGGGTCCAAATGCAGGATGAGTAAGAATATTTAATGAAACAAAACAAAAATAAACATAAACAAAAGGCCAACACGGCACAACACAACTAGATTTGAAAATCAAAACCGAAAACACGATCAGGAGATCCAGGAGCCAGAAACACAGAGACACACATACGAAGACAATGCAGCCAGGATGAGTAGTGGGAAATGAGTGTTCTTATAGACCAGATGTGATTGTGAACAGGTGTGCGTGTAATCAGTGATAACGACTAGACAGGAGTGTACAATTAGGGATGTGTGTGCAGGGAAGGGAAAACAGCGACCTCAGGTGGCTGAGGGGAGCCCCACAACCAAGATCATGACAGTATTAGCCTGGGTTTCCCCATCCTGCCTTGCGCAGCGCGATTTTATTCACGCTGCTAGTCTAGTCTGGAAACCATGGACCTAATTTTCACCTAAGATAGGGAACCAATCACAGAACGGGGAGGGAGCAGCAAGACGATGACACTTTCTATGCGACTCACTGAAGCAGTTTGTTACTATGGATCCAGCATGGCAGCAGACGCAAAGTTATCTTTCGTGTCTACACTGGACGCGAGCGACGCGAGCGGCGCGACCCGACGCAACAAATTACATTAGAACCTATTATGCTGTCTACACTGGATGCGGCGCGACACGGCAAATCCCCGACTGTAATCTGCTGCCGCGTTCTATTTATGACGTGCTCACACAAAGTTTAAATGATTTGCAACGGTCGCCTTGTCGCGTCCAGTGTAGACAGACTTTAGCTGTTGCGGCGCGGCAACTGTCGCGTCCGGTGTAGACACGGTATAGTGTTCTAAGTAGTTTAGAACACAAGTTTATTTTGAAAAAATAGCAACATTTGGCGTTCGCTCTACATATGTCATCCGGTATAATTGAAACGATTGGCTATGAGCTACGCACAGGCGCTTTTGATAGACATTCGTATCGCCCAATAAACGGCTCTGGGCATTCGTAAACCACGCCTCAAATACGAGAAAATGAACATGTGGTTCCCAGACCACGAATCATGACGAAGTCATAACGTGGTCTGGCGTTAGCCAGGCTAACACAGTATAGTTCAAAATAATGTGCGCAAATAGATGAAACATTTAAAAAAAAACACTCCACTCCCTCCAAACACAGCTCTCATAGAACATGAGACACATAAACGAGCCAAAATGCTTTGTTTGTGCCCCGCTTCCCTAAGTGCTTTATGATCCCACCAATAAGTATTACAAATACTTATCTTCGAAGGAAAAGGCATGGGTTGAATATGCTTCTGCAGTTTCATTATTCATTTCATATTTACCTGTAATCAGTTTCACAGAGAAAAGCTGATTACTAAATGCTTTGGAGCTGCTGCACGCTCTACAAACGCTTCCAGTGTGTATACTCTTGCGAGTCTGCAGCTGCAGTAACGCTGTAGTTACGCTGACGTGAAGCTCCCGCTCTGCTCACGCTTGCGGTGTGAAACCGGCGTAAGGGTGCTCTTGCTTTCATTTGAGGGTGCTTTTTAATGAGTGAAAAAAATTGACTTGTGACATGAGAGAGTGAAAACACTGTCAATTGAGTCAACTTCGAGAGCTGGCAGCCCTGACATTTGATCAGTTTTTGTTTTGAAAAGTCACTGCATGCTATCAAACAGAGTCAAAGGTTTACCCTCCTTAGGTCCACCATCAACACGGAATGCCCAGCGCCCTGGCAAATTGACATTGCTGGAGCTGAAGAGCGTATTTTCATCAGGTACAGGGATTGAAAAGTAATTTGTTGAATTTATTGTGCCATAGCCAGCCTAAGTAATAAAAAAATATCATAAAGGCTTTGCAGCACATAATATTTACAAGTTCTCTAATAGTGACAGAGTCCATTTTCTGACCTGAAACCGATGATCCGTAGAGGAGATGTTTCCGTAGTTCATCATGACAAAAGACAGAGAACCACCAGAGACCAAAACAACTTGAAAAGATGAACTCTGTAACAAAAACAAAAACAAAAAAAATTTAATAGACAAAGGGTAATACTAGAGTTTCTTCTGACATGTAAGCTAATTTAAGTTAAAGAAATCCCGTAAGACTTTAGTATAAGGACCAATTCTCAGTATTAATAGCTTATTATCATGCATATTACGAGCATATCCCTGATCTTACCCAATACCTAAACTTAAAGGTCCACTGAAGTGCCTTGAAACACGCAGCGTTATTCTATGTGGTGACTTACTTTTAACTGAAACAAAAACATATCGCCCAGCCCCGCCCACTTATTTTGAATAGCCAATAGCGTTCCATTTATATCTGCTCCGGCCAGAGCCGCTGAGCTCAGTAAAGCCGCATTTGTAAGCTTATGACAGCCACAGACTAATAAATCACCCACAGATTCAATATGAAACTCTTGCTAAAACGAAATAGTGATCATAATCATGCTGAGGCTGTGTAGTTTAATACATGCCGATCGCACATATGATCTGCTCCGTGTATTGCGTCTCTGTGTAGAGGGCGGGACACTACGGATTCTAGAGAGCATTTGATTGGACAGAACGTTTGATTAGAAACTGAAGTGCACGGTGATATCATCCAAATCCTTGATTCATATTGGCGGAAGTGACGAGACTGTAAGTTTTGAATGCTCATATCTTGTAAATGCAAATTTTGTCTTTGTTTTGAAGCACACTAGCTTATAGATAATCTTAAAGCTAATATATTTATACTAAAAGCCAAAAAACTTTAATTTTGATTTCAGGGGGACTTTAACAACTACCTTACTAATTATTAATAAACAGCAAATTAGGAGTTTGTTAAGTCAAAAGTCATAGATAATGATTGGTTAATGGTGAGAATTTGACCTTAAAATATGTGACCAGAAATCCTAATATGTTAGACCTTTTATTGAAAGTAGTCTACTTTAACCTGTTAAGACATGCCTTTACTTGTATAGACCGTAAGAGCTGTGTTTGTGATTTTTGAGTCATGATGCATGAAATGGGTGTTTGCAAAGGTTGTTTAAAATCATGCTTTTTAGTTCTGCTAGGTGACACTAGCTTTAGTCTTATTTAGAAACACCAAAAGATACTGGAATTATACATTTCGGCATACACCAATAAAATAAAAAATACTTTTCCCAGACTTCCAGAAACTACCAGAGGTGCATTTATACATTAGCCTAGCAGACAGCTTACCGATTGTAAGTCAATATAGTATGGTACTTTATCCCATGTTGCAATGAACAGCCATGAGGCAGAGAAGTTCAGATTAGGAAAATACTGGTTTATGCTGTTTGAGGCTGCTAGTAGGAGTCTACCACTGATGACCTGACGATAGGAGATTGTTCCACTGACAGTGTTGTCCATGTCTGTCCAAAGTGGAGCAATGATGTCTCTGTTGAGTTGTGACTGTAAATTACTGGGTTTCGACTGTGAGAGGGGCCCATCAAATGTCAAATGCCCATTGTTATTAACCTGAAACAGAGATAAAACAATATTTTATAAATAAAAAAAAAGGGCATAAGGAATAAAACTCTTCAGGGCCTGAAGCCTAGTTTGTTTGTTTGTTTTCAACAATTTAATATTGTATGATCTGTGTTATTTCACATAAATATTATTGTTTTACCATTTTTCAACTTTATTTGGGACATGCAGTTTAAAATGCAGTTAAAATTACTAACAAATACATAGGCTAACATTGCAAAAATAATTTAAAAAATTAAACAACATGCATAGGAATGAGAAGAATTGAATGGTTTGCATAAAAGTTAATACTTAATAACAACAAATGTTTTTTTAAGTATTGTTGTTAAAATAATAAAATTTAAAAATCTAAATATCAACTGAATATATAATATGTATATGTAATTAAAAGAGCTTGTTGCATCACACCTAATGTAACATGATCTCATGAGAATTCACAAAAATAATCCTTCTACAAAACATACTTTACTGCATAGCACCAAAATGTATTACATACTAATGTATTCACAGGTATATTACGGGTTTTACATAAGTAAAATTAAATGCTTATTGGCTCTTGCCTGCTTTGTTACAGATTGTGATATGCCTTTGTGAAGTGGGTCAGGATAATAGTCAAGATCATAATATTTTTAGCCATCCTCATCATTTGGACTAGTTTTGACATTTTTTGACAAAAGATTGTGATTCCACTTATGTTTCTCTTATGTTATTCTTTATACTGTATATTTATTTTACGAAATGGTTATATTAGTTTTAAAGGAGTGGGATTAGTGACTTAATGCTATATCGTTACTACAATGGTCGTTTCCCTGCATATTTCAGTTTTCAGTTTCATATTCTTTTAAACTTGGTGATGGGTTAAGGGGTCTAAATATCTAAATAGTTTGTTTCTAAAATCATAAAAACACATATTATAAAGACGTAAAAAAAGTGATTCCTAAATAAAGAATATGTTACGTTTTGTAATATAAAAAGGACAAAATATAAATTTTGTCTTATTAAATGTTAATTTCTGAATGATCTGTACATAAACACATTTACACAGTACATAGAAAGAATTTATGAAGACAATGCTCTTACATAAGCCTTTCGATAAACACGTCCAAAATATACAAAGGGCTTTTCCAATAATATTACTTGAGAGCTACCGTCATCTTCACGGGGATTCTTTATATCTACATTTCCAAATGGGTAGAAAAGGTCTGAAAATATAAAACAGAGGGGGGGGGGGTATTAAATATTACAGAGATCTACAACATAATTATGTAGCAAATGTTTTTACAAGTCACTTTGTTTGACAGCAAATACAAGGACCTGATGCAGACTGCACTCAAAAAATGGCATGAAATGGCTTAAATTTAAAATCTACAATTTCAGTATGTATTGTTAACATGTTATAGGAAACAATGTTATTTTTCAAAAGATACTTTGCTGATACCAACAGATACTATGAAGCAAATTAATAAAAGGCAGTGGCTATTTGCAAAAGATGCTATTTACACTAAGTGAAAATAGCATATTTTCTTAGCAATAGATGCTATTTACACTAAGTGAAAATAACAACGGGTTCTATTTAGCAGGTTTTTCTTATATTTATTAAACTTATTGCAAATAGATGCAATTATCTGCACCTCAGTATTGTAGTACATTAAAACAGTATGCAGTCATTATGTACTAAGTGTAAATTATAGGTTTAATACAATTAATTAAATGTCTTATTGGGACAATAATCCCTCCCTACACCTACCCTAGCCCTAAACGATTCTTTATTTTTAACTTTTCAATTATGTCTTTCATTTTTATTGAAAATAAATGTGTTTCCAATATGATATGCCATTTGAAAAGGGAGGGGGGAAAAGTTCGCCAGAAGCAGGATTCAAACCCGGATCGGTTGCACTGAAAGGAATGAAATATGCAATTTATCCTCTGCACCACTGGAGCCAACAATCAATGGCCATCTTTTGTACTGTTGACTATTCCAATTACACATTGGTGGGTGGAATTAGTATAAATAGCCTCTGCCAACAAGGCGGGCTATTTGCACTTAGTGTAAATAGGCACTCCGTCAATAAAATGGAACACATAGATTTAGAGTAGGGGACACTATTCAGTTTTAGCTAGTTGCTTATTAGCATGCATGTTACTAGTATATTGGCTGTTTTTTTATGACATGTAAAGCACATATTAATGCCTTATTCTGCATGACCATATTCTAGATCCCTTAATCCTTGTACCCCATTCCTCAACTTAATTACTAAAACAACTAGCTTGCTTACTATCAATATGCAATAATTAGAAGTTTATAAAGGGAAAACTATTGGTTAATGGTGAAAATAAAGTGCTACAATAATGTTTTTAAGAGCACTTGTATATGATGTCTTATTTTCAAGGATTAGCAGTCTATTGTTTCCTAAATGTTATGTAAAAAAAAAAAAAAATTAAAAAAATTAAGTTTCATGGCAAGAATCAACTGCAATGTGTATGTTACACTGATCATCAAAAGTCTGTGTGACAGCAGGTTAAATGACAAGGTTAGAATAAAATGGTTCAAAACAACAGTGAATTGGATAATACTAGATTGGACAAAAAAATGCTGGGACATTTAAAATATCTTCTTTTGAGTTCCACAGTAAGTGGTGAGTAAATGGTGACAATCTACACTAATTCAAGTACTGCCGATCTCTGGTATGGTTTGTCATTTATTGGATTTAATTAGCAGTATCCCCCAAACTAAAAAATATTGCACTGGTGTTCAAATGTAATTTTTAGTTCAAATGTATTTTTAGATACAAATCCTCTTATCCACAGACCTAGAACAGTCCTGAAAGCACATTTGATTTTAATTAATTAATTTAATTAACTCACTATATTAATTGATCAATTAATTGTTCTGAACAAGCAACTAATAAACAAGATTTGAATTAAAAGGTTACTGTACCGTCTAATGCATGGTCAACTCGAAATACCCATCGGCCCGTAACATTGACATTGCTTGTGTATGGCAGATTTATGATGTTAGAGACAGGAATTAAAAAGACATCATTTAAATCCCTTGAATCATAGCCAGACTGTCAAAGACAACAAAACGTTCAGTTAAAAATCAATCACTTATCATAGAGTGATAACAATAATCCATTTTGATAAGTGTGTTTTTCAAATTACTTTACCATAAAACGAAATGTGGTAGAAGCAATATGACCATAATGCATGAGCGTAAATGACATGTTTTTGCCAGACACCAAAACCACTTGAAAAGTTGACTTCTGAAAGATAAAGGGAATAACTACATTAATACAGAGAACATGAATTACTGATTCCTTTTCACAGCATTCCTCTTTCACACCAAATTACTTGAATAATAATTGGAACAGAAAAATTCCAGTCTTTCAGACACTACCAGATGTGAGTAAGAACAGTGACAGATAGCCTACCGATTGGGGGCTGGCAAAGTATGGCACCTTATCCCAAGTGGCAATGAATAGCCATGAGGCATTGAAGTTTAGATTAGGAAAATACTGGTTTATGCTGTTTGAAGCTGCTAATAAGAGTCCACCACTGGTGACCTGACGATAGGAGATTGTTCCATTGACACGGTTGTCCATGTCTGTCCAAAGTGGAGCAATGATGTCCCTGTTGAGTCGTGACTGGAAATAACCGGGTGTCGGCTGTGAAAGAGGCCCATCAAATGTCAAATGCCCATTGTTATTGACCTGAAACAGAAATCAGAAACAACATAAACAATCATTCTGATTTATAAGTTGTTTTCCTCATGTGAATCATAAATAAATAAATGAACAAATGAATGAATGACTGAATGAATTAACAAATTTACGGGTATTACAATCCTTGTGAGCACATTTGGTCCCCATAATGTAGGGAATACCAGGACACACATCATTTATGAATTTATGAAGACAATGCTCTTACGTAAGTCTTTTGATAAACTTGTCCAAAATATACAAAGGGCTTTTCAAATAATATAGCTGGAGAGCTTCCATCATCTGTAGAGGGACTCCTTATGTCCTCATTTCCAAATGCGTAGAAAGGGCCTGAAATTATAAGAGACAGAGAGGGGGTTCACAACACTGGTTTTCACCCTGTGTTACTTAAGTTACCACTTGTTAATTAAGAAGAATACACTCGAGTGAAACAGCTGTGAATGTGAGATTTTGATAGCAATCTTGGGTCATCCACAAGAGGGGGCAATTTAACTAGTTACATATCCTCTTTGGTTACAATTACGGCAGATGGCCTGATTGAGTGCAAAAACAACTAGAAACAAAATGGAAGGATGGTCAGGCTTGTGGATGGTCAGGCTTGATTTTCATGCTTATGAAAATCAAGAATACAAGTAATTCTAAAATTGTTAAACCCGCTGAAAAACAGGCTCAGCCAGACTTATGATGAATTTGATAAGCTGTTTATAACTAATGTTTCAACATAACTAACACTCTGTTCCAGAATCACTGCCCTGCTGGAAAAAAAACAATAAAAACCATCATAGAAATTTGAATGACATTACAAACCATCCATTTTTAACCATTAAAAAATTGTTTCCCGTAATGTGTATTGGGACATATTCCATTAGGCTTTAGTGGTTTTAACAAGCCACCAATAGAAGGCAACCAATTACCAGTAGAGACCAACAGGCTCCATTACATTTTCCATTAAAACCATTACAATTCACATTATAACCAGTTGAATCATTACAAATTCTGTGATGGTTTCTATTGTTTGTTTCAGCAGGGTGAATGCTCAATGCTCAGCCTTAGTGCACATTTATTTTTAAATATTTTTTTTCCATCGATTGCTATGGTTATCACTATGTAAATAATTGGGATTTTGAGAGTAAATCATGCATTTGTATGTCCTTTCCTTACATGTGCTTTTAGCAGCATGAGAAACCAAAGTTTTCTACAAATTATGAATTAATTATTTATAGCCCAGAAACAGTGCACAGGGCGCGCCCTTTATAATCCCAAAAAAAGATCTCACAAACTTATAATAAATGCAGTTGTCTTCACTGCAGTTAACTGTGTTAACATAGTGTATGTTACCTTGATAGTCAAAAGTCTGTCAAGGTAGCATAGGTTAAATGTTAAATGTCAAGGTAGGTTAAGTCAGTTGTCACACCCCCGGACTCTCATGTTGGTTTATCCCATCAATTCCCCCCGCAGATCTGTGTGTTTTGGTTTCTCCCTCATTGTGTACACCTGTGTTTACCAATCAGTGTGTCCTTATAAGTTTGTGTCTTTGTTTTGTATTCTTGTCGGTCTTTAATGTTACCTCCTTGTGTTCCTGTGTCAGCCTGGTTCCCATTGGATTTATTAAATACTCTTACTTTTTATTACGTCGTTGTTCATGTTTTCCTGTGATTCGTGACAGAAAGACCGACCGATACGTTTTTTTTTTTTTTTTTTTTTTTTTTTTTTTTTTTGCCGTGTTCACCTCCGTTTTGTTTCCCGTTCGTTTTTCCCAGTCCTTTTGTTTCCGTTGTTTTTCCCCCATGGACTCCTTCCTCCGTCCTGAATTTATCCTCTTCCGGCTGAAGCAGGGGGACTTACCGCTCGAGGGTTACACGTTGATGTTCCAGCTCGTAGCTCATACCACCAGCTATCCGGAGGACTGCCCTCAAGTGGATTTTGGGGATTTAATTGACTGTGTCATGGACTTTCCAACCACCCTCCCTCTTCTGCCTAGTCCTGAATCTCCGCTGGTTCCGCCCAGCCTCCCTGAATCCCTGTTGTCTGCTGTCTGTCCCCTTGCTCACCCTAAGCCCACCATCTGTGCTGTGGGTTCGCCGCGGGTCTGCCAGTCTCCATCGGTGTCATGGCTGGAGGATCCCTCACCATCGCCTCCAGCCTCAGAGTCCTGGACTCCGCCTCGGCCCTCCGACCCTGTGGCTGTACCCCGGCTCTCTGCTCCCTCGTCTCCGCCGTCGCCCGTCGGTCCACCAGCTCCACCGGGCTCCATCATCCCTCCGGCTCCGCCCTGGTCAGTCGTCGTCCCACCTTCGCCTCTGGACTATACTCCTCCGGCTGTGCCTCGTCGCTCCGTCCCACCGGCTCGGTGGACCTCCTCCCTCCCACGGGCACAGCCTTGGCCCTCTGTCGCTCCGGCTCCGCCGCGGACCTCCGGATCTCCAACTCCGCCTTGGTCACAAGAGCCTTGGGTTACGCCTTGGCCCTCCAGATCCGTGGTGTCACCCAAGATCTTCGGCTTTCTGTCTCCGCATCGTGCTCTCCCACCACCCATGGAGTCGTTAGCCTCTCCTCCACCATGGCTCCTCCCTCCATCGGCTCCACCGTGGGATTCCATCATGGCTGAGTTCTGGGTCCCACCTGGCTCCTCCTGCTCCAGCCCCTTCCTGTCACCTCCTTGGCTCATCCCTCCATCATCACTTCCATGGACTATTCAGTCACCATTCTGGACTCCATCTTTTGCCCTCCTCCCGGGAGTCCGTCCTCCGCCGAAACCCCCTCCTAGACTGTTTGCTGTTTCCCGTTTGTCGGTGCGAGGACACGCCTTTCGGGAGGGGGAGGTAATGTCACACCCCCGGGCTCTCATGTTGGTTTATCCCATCAATTCCCCCCGCAGATCTGTGTGTTTTGGTTTCTCCCTCATTGTGTACACCTGTGTTTCCCAATCAGTGTGTCCTTATAAGTTTGTGTCTTTGCTTTGTATTCTTGTCTGTCTTTAATGTTACCTCCTTGTGTTCCTGTGTCAGCCTGTTTCCCATTGGATTTATTAAATACTCTTACTTTTTATTACGTCGTTGTTCGTGTTTTCCTGTGATTCGTGACATTAGTGGGGTTCAAAACAACATTGTATTGGACAACACTGGATCGGAGAAAAAAAAGGCACTGAGACATTCAAAATATCATCTTTTGTGTTCCACATAAGAAAGAAAGTCATATGGGTTTCAATGACATGAGCGTGAGTAAATGACGACAATTTTATGTTGAACTACAAAATTGATACAACTTTTATTGTTATTATTACATTCAATTACATAATTGTATAGAGCCAGGTTACTATCAACAGCTAGCTACATTCGTTGTACCTGTATCTCCTCCATTGCACAAAGCTTTTTTCTTGTGACCTAAAAAAGCAAAAAGAGAGAGGTAGTCAAAAAATGTAAATAAATAATTAAAACATGAGACAAACATGTGGGAATGTGTTCAAGTTAAATCACAATTAGGTGTCCCTAGAATGTGTCTGTGAAGCTTCAGCTCAAAATACCCCAGAGATCATTTATTATAACATGTGGAAAATGTCATTTTTGGGGCGTGTCTAAAAAAAGAGATGTTCTGATGTGTATCCCTTTATATGCAAATGAACTGCATTTTCCCACCCCCTCTTCAGAAGAGGGCATACTGTAGCGTCTTCAGAAGAGGGCATACTGTAGCGTGTACATCTCTGCTTGGCACACCTACAGCAATAAACAGGCAGTAGAAGCAATATGACTAAGAGCGAGAGAACCAGTGCTTAGCCGTACATGTTTGAACCAGAATCAGACACAGATGAAGTAGAGACTCCAGGCAAGAAGACCTATGAAAATGAACCAGGACGCCTCGGAATGATTCTACATTTACATTTACATTTACATTTATTCATTTAGCCGACGCTTTTATCCAAAGCGACTTACAATTGGGAATGCAACAAGTGATTCATCCTAAGGAGGCAGATCAACATAGGAACTGCTCAAAAATACCATATATCAGGCATTGTTAAAAGAGTGCAGGCTAGAAGGAGAAGATCAAGAAAGAGAGGAAAAACAAGCTAGAAAGGTAGGATCAAGAAGAGAGGAGAATATATATATATATATATATATATATATATATATATATATATATATATATATATATATAAATATATATATATATATATATATATATATATATATATATATATATATATATATTTATATATATATATATATTTTTTTTTTTTTTTTTTTTTTTTTTTATTGAGTCT
>NW_027394875.1:0-13054 GCF_049309525.1 Garra rufa | reverse complement strand
AAACACATTAAATTACAGATGTTGTGCATTACGAAATGCTGAATGCATCGTCTCTTCATGTATATTTTCATGCAGGACTGCTTCTATGAGTTCATTCCAAAGATGGTAAATGCACTGAAAATGTTAAATGTTGATACGAATAAAAAGCTTTGTGAGTGCACTGTCAGACAGAGTATATCGGTCCATATGAACTACAATGAGATGTAATTAGAAGCTGTGAGTTTCTGCTAATATGCGTGTGAGTTGAGCTACAGTGAGCTGTCAGAAGTGTCATTAAACGTTTATTTTATGTTCTTTTTTTACTCTTGTATTTATAGAGACACACAGAGTGGGTCACGTGGATGGCGAGACATGGTTGCTGGGCAACATCAATCAAACGGGCTACTTCAGAGTAAACTATGACCTTCACAACTGGAGACTTCTCATTCAACAGCTGATGACCAACCCAACGGTACAGCACCACCTCTGTCAGTCCATCATCTTTCCTTTTTGAGTTTTCTTTCCCTGTTCTGTCAATATTCTTCCTTTTCTTCATTCTCCTCATCACTCCCATATTCCTGCATGTTTCCTGCTGCATTATAAATGTCTCTGCTGCTTTCTTCCGGCAGATCATCTCTGTGGGCAACAGGGCCGGTCTGATTGATGACGTCTTCAACCTGGCGAGGTAGGTTCTGTTTGTTACATGCCCCTCTGGAAACATGCAGAGCCTTTCAGAGAGCCTAAACCTGCAATACAGATCTATTTAATGTCCTTCACACCCCCACAGAGACCCACTGGACTATTCAGTCTAATTCAGCTTTATTTGTGTGGTGCTTTTTATTGTCACAGTAACTGTCACATTATTTAAGGAGCTTGTTCACTTCCTAGTTAGAACGTACAAAGTGACAGTGGTAAGGAAAAACTCTTGGAGTATAAAAGCCCGTTGAGACCAAGACTGGATTTTCGCCATGACACACATCTACCAGATTGCAAAATCAAGCATTTAATCTCTAAGAACTTCACTATAGTCAAAATTAAGTACATACATCTGCATTGAAATGCACAAATTTATTTAGTTGTTCAATGAAAACATAATAATTATTAATTTCCTAGTAGATTCTTCATAGATGTCAGTCAAAAAATGGGCTGAATGACTGAAATTTACAGCAGAGAGCAGTGCAAATCAATCCTGGGATTTCAAAACGTTACATCATGATTAACAAATCTCTATGAAAATCAAAATGTTGCAAAACTGTGGTTGTGCATTCATAACTCTCTCCGAGCTGATTAAAATAGCATCACCAGACAATGTTCTTATATTTGATCTGCTAATACCTGATGAATCACACTGAATGTTCATGTCATATTCACCAGCTTTAGGAATGCATCAGTAGTATGTAAAATACATGATATTCAACTTTACATGATGCATTAAGTTTTGCATAATAATACCAGCAGTTAAACCTAGAAGTAAAAGTACTCGACTGGAAATGATTAGCCATTTGGCACCAATAACACCTCTACTTACTTTCTGTTGACTGAATAATTAGGGGTTCAACACGTAATGCTGAAAACCTTTTGTGATCGTTAGAATGGCCTATCTCAATGTAAAACTGTCACGTGAGAGACAAAGAAGGGTCTGGGTCCAGGTGCAGGGAAAGGGTTTTTAATTAAACAATAAACAAACAAAACCAAAAGGCCAACACGGCACAAACTGAACATAAACTGAAACACAAAATAACAAAACCAGGAACAAGATCAAGACCATCAGGAACACAAATTAACACACAAGACATAAGACAATGCAGACCTGAAAACGGAATGAAGTGTGAGTGTTCTTATACAGAGTCCAGATTGTGAACAGCTGTGTGTGAATCAGTGGTAATGACAAAACAGACGTGATGAATCAGAGTGCAGTGCAAACAGCGACCTCAGGTGGCTGAGGGAAAACCCACAGCCCCGATCATGACAGTACCCCCTCTCTAGGGAACGGCTTCCAGACGTTCCCAAAACAAAATTTCTGGAGGGAGGAGGAACGGTGGAAGGTGCATAAGGGGGAGGGATGGCGGGCCAGGCCCGTGCAGCGGAGGGACGTGAGCGGACACCGCCGCCAGAGGAACGTGAGCTGGCCTCGCCGCCAGTGGAACGTGAGCTGGCCTCGCCGCCAGAGGAACTTCAGCGGTCACCGCCGCGTCCGGAGCAGAGAGAGCGGTCACCGCCGCGTCCGGAGCAGAGAGAGCGGTCACCGCCGCGTCCGGAGCAGAGAGAGCGGTCACCGCCGCGTCCGGAGCAGAGAGAGCGGTCACCGCCGCGTCCGGAACAGAGAGAGCGGTCACCGCCGCGTCCGGAGCAGAGAGAGCGGTCACCGCCGCGTCGGGAGCAGAGAGAGCGGTCACCGCCGCGTCAGGAGCAGAGAGAGCGGTCACCGGCGCGTCCGTAGCAGAGAGCGCGGTCACCGCCGCGTCCGGAACAGATAGCGCGGTCACCGCCGCGTCCGGAACAGATAGCGCGGTCACCGCCGCGTCCGGCGCAGAGGGAGCGGTCACCGCCGCGTCCGGCGCAGAGAGAGCGGTCACCGCCGCGTCCGGAACAGAGAGAGCGGTCAACGCCGCGTCCGGAGCAGAGAGAGCGGTCACCGCCGCGTCCGGAGCAGAGAGAGCGGTCACCGCCGCGTCCGGCACAGAGAGAGCGGTCACCGCCGCGTCCGGCACAGAGAGAGCGGTCACCGCCGCGTCCGGCACAGAGAGAGCGGTCACCGCCGCGTCGGGAGCAGAGAGAGCGGTCACCGCCGCGTCAGGAGCAGAGAGAGGTCACCGGCGCGTCCGTAGCAGAGAGCGCGGTCACCGCCGCGTCCGGAACAGATAGCGCGGTCACCGCCGCGTCCGGAACAGATAGCGCGGTCACCGCCGCGTCCGGCACAGAGAGAGCGGTCGACGCCGCGTCCGGCACAGAGGGAGCGGTCACCGCCGCGTCCGGCACAGAGAGAGCGGTCACCGCCGCGTCCGGCACAGAGAGAGCGGTCAACGCCGCGTCCGGAGCAGAGAGAGCGGTCACCGCCGCGTCCGGAACAGAGAGAGCGGTCACCGCCGCGTCAGGAGCAGAGAGAGCGGTCACCGCCGCGTCAGGAGCAGATTGAGCGGACGCCCTCTCCCGAAAAAACGCCTCCGCCCTGGCCCTATAGTAGGGGCGCTTCCGCTCCGCCTCAGCGTTAATGGCCTCCATCGCCGCCAAACAGGCGTAGATGGTCTCAAAGCGGGTGGCCGACGCTGCCTCCGCCTCCTCAGAAAAAAAATTACTCCCCGCTGGACCCATCAGTGAGGTCTGCATTCTGTCACGTGAGAGACAAAGAAGGGTCTGGGTCCAGGTGCAGGGAAAGGGTTTTTAATTAAACAATAAACAAACAAAACCAAAAGGCCAACACGGCACAAACTGAACATAAACTGAAACACAAAATAACAAAACCAGGAACAAGATCAAGACCATCAGGAACACAAATTAACACACAAGACATAAGACAATGCAGACCTGAAAACGGAATGAAGTGTGAGTGTTCTTATACAGAGTCCAGATTGTGAACAGCTGTGTGTGAATCAGTGGTAATGACAAAACAGACGTGATGAATCAGAGTGCAGTGCAAACAGCGACCTCAGGTGGCTGAGGGAAAACCCACAGCCCCGATCATGACAAAAACTAATCAGGCAGACCAAACTCGTAAAGACTTGAAACTTAGTAGGATGGTAGTACTCACACCATATACAACGTCACCAATGCTCGTCCCAGTCGGCCTGAGGGGGGCGCTACAGTGATCAAAAGTATGAAATTGCTCATAACTCCTAAACCATTTATTACAGGCTGAAGTATCATGTCATTGGAATCCTTGGTTCACGCCAGATAAAACACACACCAACATCGTCCATCATCCTGATTTTCAGGATTTGAGAGTTTTCAAATTTTTTTTTTTTTTTTGCAAACTAAACCTAGGTTTTTTATCCAAAACCAAACTAGTGCAGAAAGATTCTCTGGAGAGTGAATATCAATAATTATAAAAAAAAGTTGAACTTTCGACTCTCAACATTTGAAAGGGGGCTGGGACGGTTTTACTAAAATGATGCATATGTAAGAGCCATCTCTGAGGTCACGTGAAAAAACTATAAGAAGGAAAAAAACATAAACTGGCCATAGCTACGTATTCGTTTGTCCTTTCGACCAAATCAGTATGTACAGTATTGGTCCAAAGTGCCACAAGTGGCAATAAGGACATCTGCAACATGGCCAATGAACTTTGAGCACCTATTAGACAAGCTTAACGGAGGTCGATTGGAACAAAACTTGGACCTGTTTTACTCATGACCCAAAAGGTCTGTGAGAAATTTGAAAGAAATTGGCATTTTTCAAGGGTGTAAACTATTGTATATAGTTTTTCACACATACACACGATATTCATGTCACACGATAGACCTCATCATTCTAAACAACTTTGCCTCTAGAACCACTACTGACAATTAAACTGTTTGTTAAATGCTTGAGAAAAAAAAATATTTTTATGAACTAGTCCTAGGTTTTTCGCTCAATCTGGAAAAAACACTACAGTGCAATTCTCTGAACTCTCTAGGTCAATAATTATCGAAAAAAAAAAATGTAGAATTTACCCTTTGGGAAGCTATAACTGTGTCATTCAGAAAAGAGGCCTGTCCAAATATACTCAAAGCTTATAAAGCCTAAACAAAAACTCAAAACTTCACGAAACCTGGTGAGCACATGCAACCGATGATTTTAAACAAGCATGCAAAGTTTTCGGGGGATCGGACCACAGCTGGCATTATAAAAGTTATTTATGTTAAAATACATTATATTTATAGGGTAAATTATCTGTTTTTTTTTTTCAGAAATGCTGTTCTTTATTATTGATTTAGGTTGTTACAGGCTTGATAAATAATATGTAATGCCTTTTTTCATATGTGCTTAAATGCCTTAAAGCGTTTGAACCCCGGTAATCACTGCTTGCAGCTATATTTTCCTGATTTTTATTAGAAGCTCTTTTGGGGTGAACAAGGTGTTGAAAATCATGAGTCATCCACTGGCTGTCGACAAAGAAACATATTATTATTAATTTTATTATTAAAAATGACGTTTGCAAATACTTTGTTTTTGTTATAAAACATACAATTATTTTATTACAATAACAGTTTTGTTAATCTTATCTTTAAGTTAAGAACTATTTTGTTTTGATGTAAAAAACAAACAAACAAACAAAAAAAAACACAATTATTCATTCAATACATTCTTATTCTTCTTTTTTAATATCTTAAAGCAAGACAGATATTTAGCACCAGACATTTGAAAAGACCTAAATCTCAAAGGTAACACCAATTTTCTTTTGGTCAGCCTAAAAGGATCTTGATAAAGCCATCCATCACAATAGTAAAGAACAGTCTGATCCAGTGAACTTCAGTAAGACCTTCATAACTGACAGATGCAGTTCTTGTACTGTAATTCTCTTTTCTCCTTTACTCTGAAAGCATTACCAAAGAAAAACCCTTTAGCTCATCAAGATGAGAGCTGCGCTGAGACTATTGAGCCAATACTGTGAAAGCGGATAATAAAAGTGAGGAAAAGCCTCTGTGTTCCTGCCTTTCCACTGTTCCCACATTTACTGTGTTGATCATTCAGAGCTTCATCAGCAGCTGGAAACTCATGAATGCCCATTAATGTAAGAGAAAGAAGAGACAGAACGATAAAGGAAGAGAGAAAAAAGCACCGCTCTCTGAATGAGCGTCCTCTGAGAGTTTATAGTGCCACAAGCTGCCAAGCTGCCATTAGTCCCTTCAGGAACGACTGCTCTCCCTAAGGTCCTCTCTGTGTAATACAAAAACTCTCACTTGTTCTGCCTAATGAAGGAAATATTCAATCGCTGGCAGCTAGAATCACTAAGCGCTAGCCAAATCAGCATTTGAGTCTCACTGATGGACTTTCTTAAACGTTGAATGTTGTTTATTTACTGTAGATGTAGTTTGTGAAATCTATTAATTTCACAGGCCAGCCATTTTTATTCTTCTACCAAACTAAATGAGGAAGCTGCCAGATGCTCAGCTAGCATTAGCACCGCTTTTCATCATAGTGAAACGACAGGCTCATCTGCCGGCGCTGTGCGGCTCGTGTTGAGCTAGAGTGGGGTTTAACAGGCATGTGGAGAATTGTGTTTTTGGCCACAGATGTTTCCTAAGCATGACGATTCAGTCAAGTGACGACAAACCCGCAGGGAAACTTGCGTTTATTGCCGTCACATTGGGCTGAGAATGGAAACCTGTTTCCCTGCATTATAGTACGTCATGTTCACTTAGTCTGTTTATTTGGCTCGGCCTTGATTACCGAAGAGCTTGATAATTGAAACTTAACAGGACTGAAGGCAAATCCTTTTGTTCCTGAGTTTTGATTTCAGTCTGGTTTGTACATATTGTTTCTCTCTGCTGTTATTTACAGCTAATCCTAATAAATAAGAGCGGATGTTAACAGGATGTCTTATTCAACCTCAGGGCTCAGATCTGTGGAGGTGGTTATCGGCTCTTACGTACTTAGAAAAGCGAAAATGCCAGCCTGCATATTTAAAACAGCATCATCGTTAATCACAATGTGTTAAATGTCTCGTTTCGCTGCAAATTACAGGGATGATAAAAAGTGTTCGTATGACTGAGGAAACTGAATGGGTGCTGCTGCCTCGAGTGATGTT
Organism: Garra rufa; assembly: GCF_049309525.1. NCBI lineage: Eukaryota > Metazoa > Chordata > Actinopteri > Cypriniformes > Cyprinidae > Garra > Garra rufa. Next base: position 6,348 of record NW_027394875.1, on the reverse strand, counting down.
ACCTAATTAAATGTCCCTGGTGCTCATGGGAGTCACTCACACAGATCAATACTGCCTTATAAAGCTTAGTCAGCCTTTATTGTGATTATGAATTACTGATCAATCGAGGAGAAGAAAGCTGGTGTTAGTGAAGCCTAGTTCTGCTAGATTAACACAATTAACAATTGCTGTTAACAGCTCACTGTCATTACTAGCTACTTGTCTTGACACATTGCGGTTTGAACTTCCACAGAAACGCTGATCTGTTTCTAACCCGATATTAGCATCATCAGCAGATTGTTGCCACAGAGACAGAAGGTTTGTGGTGCTTGTAAAGCATCACAACTCCTGTCAACAACTCTGTAATTTCTCACACAACAGCGAGAATGAATTACAAAACAGTGCTACTGGAAAAATATTTTGGACTTTTTCATGTTCTTTTTCTTTGACACAATATTTTTTGTGCACATTGTGAGATCTCAGTTGACTCTCGAGTTGAGTCTCGATGATGAAGCTTCTTAATAGGCCTGTTTGAAATGCTCTGCTAAACGAGCTACAATTACAGACCAATTTAGAAAGTCAATGATTTATTTAGGAGACTGTTATGTTACTCTATATATACTCATGAATTAAAAATCTGTATTAATTTTAGAGTTACTTTCAATTCTCCAATGGTCGCTAGCGCTCATGTTATCAGCTCTCATTGAAAATGAATGATGTCAGACAATTTTAAAGAGCCACACGCTCTTATTTGCACCTTGCTGTTCTTCTGGAGTGCTATTATCAATGATAAATGGCCTTCATGCAATGCAACACATGTTTCTCTGAGCTTGTGTGTGTGTACCGGCACATTCTTGAAGCGTGAGAGTGATCAACTCATTCATTACTGTGCTCACTAACAGCAGGGAAACTTCAACGCCTCATGACAGTTTTATGGTAATGTTGCGTTTATATTTAATGAACATTTTCCCTCCGACCTTCGATCAGAAAGTTGAATAATTTAAAAATACAAGGAAGAAAGAAGTTTTATGAAATGGAGGAACTGAATGGCCTCCAGTCACTGCTGTGTGCATGTGGTGTGCAATAGATGTGTCTCTAAATATAAATGACAGCCATTATGAAGGTTTTTAAATTCTTTATTTTTCCTCTAAAGAATCTGTCTGTCTACAGTGTCTTGCAAAAGTATTTATACCCCTTCATTTTCTCATGTTTTGTTATTTTGCTGCCTTATGTTAAACTACTTTAAATTACTTTTTCCCTCACATCAGTCTACACTCTCATAATGGCAAAGAAAAAAAAGTTTTTTAACATCTTTGCAAATGTATTAAAAACTTAAATGATTCAATTACATACTTATTTATACCCTTATCTGGGACAGTTGAAATTTAACTTGGGAGCATTCATATTGCTTGTGGATGTTACTAGACATCAAGTGAAGTTAACCTATGGCAAATTCAATTGAATGGGTATGATTTAGAAAGGCACACACGTCTTAATAAAAGGACTGAATATGCATATTACAGACAAAAACAAGCCCTGAAGTAAAAAAAGGCCTGTATAGTTCAGAAACAGTACTGTATCATGCTTCAAGAAATTCAGCTGCATTGTAGCTTCACAGAAGCATTACCCTTCATGGAAGAAGTTTGAAACAACCAGGACTCTTCCTAGAGTTGGCTTCCTAGCTAAACTGAGTAATAGATGGATTAGGGCTTTAGTTAGACTGGTGACCAAGATCCTGATGGTCACTCTAGTTGAGCTCTATGATCATATGTGAAGACAGGAGAAACCTACAAAAGGACAAACATTACTGCAACACTGCACCAATCTGGGCTTAATGGAGGTGTGATAAGACTCAATCCTCTCCTCAGGGAAGACACATGAAAATACACTTGGAATTTGCAAAAAGAAAAAGCACCTAAAGGACCCTCATTAGCAGGCAATGAAGTATTCGTCAGAGTAGAAGATAAGCTCAATGCACCAGACTATTGAGAAAGCCTTAATGAAAACTCAGTCCAGAGCATTCAAAACCTCAGACTAGGCAGAAGGTTCACTTTCCAACAGGACAATGAGCTAAGCACACAGCAAGAGTGGTTTATAGACAACTCTATGAATGTCCTTGAAGTGGCGCAGTCAGAGCCTGGGGTTGAACCTAATCAAATATTTCTGGAGAAACCTAAAAAAAGTGCTCATCCTGACAGTGTTTGAAAGATGAAGAGGTCAGGAGAAGAATGGTAGATAATTGCCAAATGCTGATGTGCAAAGCTTGTTGCTTCATAACCAAAACGACTTGAGGCTATAAAGGTGCCTTAGCAAAGTGCTGAGTTAAGGGTATGAATACTTATGCAACAAACTTATTTAAAAAAAAAAAAAGATATTTTTATTCTATCTATCTATCCATCCATCTATCCATCCATCCATCCCTAGAGTTTAGCGTAGAAAAACAAGATGTGATTTGTGCCATCTCCCCGCCATCATTCACTTCACCTATAATGTGTTGTGACAGGTGAAGTCATTTCAGTGATTTATATGCTACTGTGTCTTTAAGCGCTGAGAAACACAACATAAATGATGCACATGCTATGTGATTAAGCTCTTGACTCAGTGCGTAATCTGCATCCTTCATGTCTGTGTACACATCAGTCAAGAGAATATACATTGAATATTTCCTTGTAATCATTGTGAAAGAATGACAGCCCATGAGTGTTTCAAGTGCCTTGGCATCATTATAGACTGATTAATTGTTTATTTTAATACAATTAGACCAGAGTTTATTGCCTTATTCTGTTTGGCCCATGTAATGGTTTTGATTTATTTTCTATAACCAAACAGCTTGTTGCTGTTGACCCGGTTTCTAAACAAGATGTATAATCAATTCTGTACCTAAGTAGTTTGTAGACAAAAATGCTGAAAATATTTGGAGATAAACACATGTGCATGTGGTAATCATAGTAAATGTAGAATTATTGACTCCATACTGTTGAATTATTGAAAATTAATACATGCCTGAGGTGTAAAGGCCACTGCTTTGGGTTGGCATTAACTTTAAATAATTCAACAGTCTGGAGTCAATTACTCCTGACTTCTATATAACTGTAAGACTGAGAGAAATGCTAGTGTCAGTCAGTCAAAAAAAAAAAAAAAAAACATTTCAAAGCTCTCATTTTCAGAATATTTTTAAATACAATTGAACAAAAATTTCTTAATACTTTTCAATTACCTTGTATAATAGGACGATTCAATTTCATATTAAAACTTTAAGGACCATTATTCCCTAAACTTCACATAACAAAGGCAGTTTGAAGACTCTCTAACTGTAATATCCAACTTTCTGTAATAATAACCGGCTTTTCAAAGGAAGAAGAACACAATTCCTGATCCTAATTAGATACAAACCTACAGCATTTAAACACTTTGAGCTAAAACTCTTCTTAGTTACATTGTATAAATTCAGCTTTGCTTGATGAAAATTAACAACGGTTTTACTACATGTAAAACTAAAAAAACATGGTAATTGCAAATGTTTTACATAGTTAAACTATGGTATGATATTTCAGTACGCCAAAAAAACATGGTTACTACACTTTTACTATAATAAAACCACGGTTAATTTTCATAAGGGATGATAAACACCTTTGCTACTTTTCCCGTAAAGATGTTGAAACAGTTTTTACTTCTTCACATCCTCAATTGTCTCCTGCTAATGTTAATGCAAATCAGTTTCTCTGAAAATGTTAAAAACCTCCTTGGGTGTCTGTGAGTACTGTGATTAATGTCCCAATTAAATGTGTGTTGGGTGAATCTGTCCTCGAGAATTTAATGAGTCCGTTTTCAAGTCCGATCACTTCCTTTTTTGCCTGACCTCAGATTCAGAGCACTTATGTGCCCTGAATGAAATTGAGAAACTCAAATAGACAGCCAAGGCTCAGTGGAAAAACATAGCCATACATACATTCCACTGCACTTTCCAGCTGGAATTAACACTAGTGGCAGTAACAGCTCTTATTTCTTTTCAGACCAATTTAACTTGGAAAAAAGTGTCATGAAATGTGCAAGAAGCTACATCATATTATTTTGCTAAAAAAAAAAAAAAAATGCCTCAGTTATGTTTTTTCCCAGAGATCCACACAAATCAGCACTGCTCACGTAAAGCGCACTTAGACACAACTGACAAGCTAACAGCAAAATACTCTAATAAGCACAAAATAACACAGCACACACAATTTATACATTTGAAAACAGTGCTAGTGACAATGCTAGCCTTTTTTGCTGTGGTGTTCTGTGTGGTTGCTAATGTAATAGTGACACTGTGCTTGCTAGCAAACGTTCTTTAGATTCAAACGCTCGTGAAAAGTCTCCTCTTTCTTGTTTTGGTCTAAGGATATTGGCCACCACTCTGTTTTTCTGCTCTCATGAGAGGGTTGTAGGCGTTTCTAAAAAGACCGAAGGGGAAAAGGAGAAGACATTTGAAGCTTTTAGAAGAGATCTTATGTTTTATGGATTTATGCAAATTGAACACGGCCGTAGTCGTACAGGAGAAGCTGTTTTTTTGTTTCTTACAGCACATTATGACTCCCCACGCAAAGCACAATGCCTGGCAGTTATTCTAAACGAATAATGATGAACAAAATGAACTGTTTGTAATCAAATGTTAACGATGTGCCTACCAAAGGGGAAATATGTGTAAAAATGAGCTGCTACCCTGCTGAAAAAACCAGCATATGCTGGTTTTTTCAGCAGGGTAGTGTCTTATTTTCATACTCTTTTTGTTTTTCTTTTTTTCTAGAGCGGGGTATTTGCCCCAGAACGTCCCACTGCAGATGATCTCGTATTTGTCTCAGGAGGCCGAGTTTCTGCCGTGGCACGCTGCTAGTCGAGCGCTTTACCAGTTGGACAAACTCCTGGACCGCACTGAAGACCACAGCCTGTTCAGCGTGAGTCTGATCTCGGATCACTTTGGTCTCAGTTGTATTTTAACCTTGACTAATGCAATAAGAAAGACAGAGCTGATATTTCACAGCATGTCTCAGGTGGCTCGACTCACCGCCAGACAGATCGAACTCAAAACTTACTCTGATCATCATCCAAAAGAGCAGTCCAAAATGTTTCCAGACACAATGCCTGTCTGCCGCAGCAATTTAGAAACTCATACATACTAAAACAGAGTCAAATCTCCTCCATTGCTTGTTTCATTGGCAGTGTTCGAAATAGCAGACTACCATACTTTCATATTATTTCTGCAATATACACTATGTATGTTATGTGAAGTATGCAGTTTTTCAGCATGTGTGCGATCACCAGATGACATTCTAAAAGTATATTTAAAAGTATAATACCAAAAGAAAGAACATTTTTATATTTTTAAAGATAGAATACAGTATGCAGTGTGCTAGTATTCCATTCTAAACACAGTACATGACAGTATCAGACACTTCTCTGTTCCTCTGGATTCTGTCTTACCTGTCCACCTTCTGTCATATTCATTTATCACGTTGTTATTCAGAATATCACTCAAACGCCTACCCACAATCCCTCAGTGCTGCGCACCAGTTATTTCTGCCCTTCCTTTATAATGGATGACCCTTTAGTGTCAGCAGTGAGAGTGTGATGAATTTAATAGCATCTTCTCTCTATTTTTCTCCATCACAGTGTTTACTGTGAGACACAACAGATGTTTAGAATGTAATGAAAGACAGCAAACAGCTGGAGCTGATTAGTCAGATGCCTTCAGTCATGTGACCAAGTGTCTCAACCTGTCAGACCAAACCCGTCTATGTGTGTGTATGCTGGCCAGTGTATTTTGCCCTGTTCACACACAAACAATCTATTGGCAAAACAAGAATAAGTCATTCAATTGCTGTAGTAACAGCTTGATAAAGAAACATGTTTAGCTCTATGGTCCACTACATTATGGAAAACAATGTCCTTTACCAGCGTTAATGTGCTTTTATCCGTGTAAGTGTGTGTTAAGAATTGAATTGCGGCATAGCGGGGTCTAATTGTGATCATTCACTCGTCTCAGTAAGAGGGCATGAAGGAGAGCAGTCATGCTAAATTAGCCATGACATTACCTGCTGCGACATTTCCCTCTTTCCGTATGGCGAGTCAAAACACACACATACACACGCACACACAGAGTTATACTGTATATAATACAGTATAAAACAAACTGGAATAATTTAAATTCTGGTCTCAACATGGCAACCATATTCACTCTTTTTCTGCCTTTTCACCATTTCTTGTTTTGTTTTGTTATCAGGACTATGTTCTAAGACAGGTGGAACCGAAGTATCACAAATTGGGCTGGCCAGCCACTTCCCCTGATGGCTCCTTCATGCAGGCGGCTTATCAGGCCGAGTGAGTCTTGAATTT
>NW_027394874.1:0-13057 GCF_049309525.1 Garra rufa | reverse complement strand
GAATCTCTAGAAAAGTGAGAGTGGCCAAGCGATATTTCAACTCCAAAATCGTATTTTGTAATATATTTGTAATTTTATTTTTAAGACCAATAATTAATTAATTATCAAAACTGTATTATTACTATAATGTGAGTATATATATATAAATTTTTAAATTTGTTATTTGAAATTATATGGAATTTAATTTTTGAGTGAAATATTCTTTTTTATCTTGGTCCCTCGTGTATTTATATTTATGTTTTGTTGTTGTTTTTGTTGTTGTTGTTGTTTAATTATATTTTATTTTATTTTATTTTAATGAAGCATTTATTTATATATTTCCATTTTGAGTGAATCTCTGGAAAATGGAGAACAGCCAGGTGATATTTCAACTCCAAATTCGAATATATATGTAATTGTATAATTTTATAACATATATTTAGAATTTTATCTTGATGACAAAAAAATAAATTAATTTATTAACTGTATTATTACTGTAATGTGAATAAATATTTCATTGTAATAGATAGAATATAAATATATAGATAATACACATAAAATATATAGAATATATTTAATATATAAACAACATATTTTTCTTAAATATGTACAAGCATATGTGTGTATTTATATATACACAATAAATATACACAGTACACACGTATATATGTACACAAAAAGTTTTATTTATATATATATATATATATATATATATATATATATATATATATATATGTATTTATTTATTTATTTATTTTATTTTTTATATGAAGCATCATACATTTTGTGGTTTGCCTGTATATTGTCCTCATGAACAACAGTCTGTAGAAGTATAATTCTGGTCTTATTGGTCCTCATGTCAAGGATCAGCCTGTCTCCCGCGCCACATGGCGTGCTCTCTGAGCCCTGCTTCCTGTGGAAGGGCGGATCTGGTGTGACAGACAGCAGACTGAGTGTTGTCTAGCTGTCAGACAAAAACCGCCATGGCACAACACCCTCTCGCACTTGCTCACAGACACGCATATACTCTCCAGAAATCCCAATTATAGCAAAATACTACAAAGAAGACCAACCTGCAAGGCCTGTCAACTCCTCAACCGCACTTTCACCCCCCACACACACACACAGCTCATCACCTTTGGCTGTCAGTTTCCAGGACATAGTGCTCCTGAAGTACCTAGGAGCTGCCAGAGAGGTGCAGATCAATAAGGCTGGATTCTACATCTCAAATCCCTCTCTGTACAGTCTGACCTGGAATCGGCCTGTTTTTCTGATTAGCTCCCAGATACGCCCACCTCTCTCTCTCACACACACAGACACACATCGGACGCCTCATAAATATTGGAAGCATCTGCGGTTCCAGTTGAAAGCCTCCTTCTTCTGTGTAGAGTGTGTGTCATTGTTGAATAATTGATCTTTCACTGTCAGTAATAAAAAAAATGCAGTGCAGTCTATACAGTGCTCTTTCTCTGAATATACCAGATTTTCCTCATATGGTGTTCTAAATAGCGTCTGTTATGGTGTATTATAAAATGATACAGTAATTTTAATATATTTTATGTATTAAACCATTCAAAAGTATGTGTTTTAGTGCCATGCTAAAAAAAAAAAAATCCAAAATTATGGGATTAAAGTCGTAATATTTTGAGAATAAAGTCGAAATTACGAGAATAAAGTTGAAAAGTCAAAATTATTAGGATAAAGTAGAAATTACAATGATAAAGTCGAAATTATGAGAACAAAGTTGAAATTATGAGAATAAAGTGGAAATTATAAGAATAAAGTGGAAATTATGAGAATAACGTGGAAATTACGAGAATAAAGTCAAAATATTTCAAAAATAAAGTTGAAATGTTTAAAGAATAAAGTTGAAATTATGAGAATAAAGTGGAAATTACGAGAATAAAGTTAAAATGTTTAGAGAATAAAGTGGAAATTATGAGAATAAAGTAGAAATTACATTAAGTTGAAATATTTTGAGAATAAAGTACAAATTATGAGAATAAATTTGAAATGTTTCAAGAATAAAGTCGAAATGTTTCAAGAATATGCGATATTGAAATATTACGAGAATATAGTGGAAATGTTTTGAGAATAAAGTCGAAATATTACGAGAATAAAGTTGAAATATTACGAGAATAAAGTGGAAATGTTTTGAGAATAAAGTTGAAATAACGAGAATAAAGTAGAAATTATGAGAATAAAATCAAAATATTTCGAGAATAAAGTCCAAATGTTTCGAGAATAAAGTCCAGATGTTTTGAGAATGAAGTCCAAATGTTTGGAGATTAAAGTCCAAATGTTTCGAGAATAAAGTCAAAATATTTAGATAATTTTTTTCCTTTTTTTTACGTGGCACAAAAATGCTGTCGTACAAAAGTGTGGGGTTGGTAAGATTTCGTTAATATTTAATTTATTTTTTTCAATAGTGCAGCATTTATTTGAAATCTAGCACTTTTGATCAATTCAATGCATCATTGCTGAATAAAAGTATTTCATATCTAACTTATATCTAATAAATCAAGTCTTACTGACCTCAGTAGTGTATACTGTACTACACATGTTTATCACATAGTCAGAAGTGGTTTCTAAGTGCTATATGCTTTCTCTGTTCATATGTGTTTCAGGTATGATATTAAATATGATAAAGACGACTATGTGCTGAGGATAAAGAAGGCAGCAGCGAGTGATGAAGGAACCTTCACCTGTGTAGCTGAGAACAGAGTTGGCAAAACCGAGGCGTCCGCCACTCTCACAGTCAGAGGTCAGTTGAGTATCCAAATCTATCATAAAACTTAAATGACACTGCTTACAACTTTCCTGCTTCTCAGGGTGGTTGGTTGCCTTCAAAAATGTGCATTTGATCAAAATTGTTCAAAGCAGCTCATGCAATCAGCTTGGTCGAATGCTTTTGATTGCATCATTGATTACTAATTACTGTTTTTGATTGCTTGATTATAATTATTGATTGCTGGATTCTTAAATTTTACCCCGTTTAAAAAAAAAAACAGATCTGATGATTTTAATTTAATCATTTTTTTCTTTTTTGACCAACAAAACCAAATATTAGAGCGTCTTAAAGACCCAACAGTGCATTTGTGCTGATCTTGGTTATTTGACTCTATCATAAGGTTTCCCTTTACTGGAAATCAATAGCAGTGTAATGTATTTCAGCGTAGTCTCTGTCTAAAAGAGTGAGATAACCTCCTGACGGGTCTCAAATGAACTCCTGAAGTGTAATTTAGGTGGGGGGTGATCTTGCCCCAAGCGCCAATCCTTTTTATTATTTACACCCCCTAGAATGGAGGCCACCAACCCCCTCCTCTGCACACACATAAACACGCTATCTCCTCAGTTCCACCGTGGCACTCCAGCCCAAACCAGCGAAACCATTTCACAGTTTACTGGTGCAGACCGACCTCAAAAAGCCCAGCTCGGGTGGGCAAGGTTAATAAAAATGTTTTTTTTTTTTCTTTTTGGCCATAATCTCCCTCTCTCCCCTTCCACCTCCTCTCCGTCTCCCTTCTCTTCCCACCACATTAAATCAAACTGCTTAGATGCTCTGCGGAGGGCTTCAAAACCTCATGTGGGGGCTTTCAGGAGGGGTCTGGAGCTGCCAATGGGGACAGCCGTCAATTTTCAGCCCTTTTGAAAGCGGGATTTACAAGCAGACAGAGTTCAGCTATGAAGGGATGTGTGGGGATGCAGAGTGGAGGGGTTTTACACAAGCTCACTTTCAAGAGAAAGAGAGAAAGAGAGGAGGGAAGGAAGGAGAGGACAGCACTCTGAGTGTGATTGCTCCCTCTTAATGTCAATATGGCATCAGCCTCCTCGACAGCTCCACTACTGCATTAAATATGAACTGCTTTTTTTGTCAGCTAGTTTTTCCTTGGCCATTCCATCAATATTGCCCACATTCTGTCTTGCCGGATCTTCACAGAGAGCTGTGTACGGTATATGGACCTCATTATTGCAGGTGAAGCAGATTTCATAGCTCGAAGTGTATCCCGGGCGAGCCCCCAATTTTAATGATTTCCAATGAAAAGAGAAACCTGTCAGTTACGGAGGAGAGAGAGGAGTGCTGATTTTGATTTTCTTAGCTGTCCACATGCTCACACAATAAAAGTAAACATGAAATTTGTCTGCCACCGGATGGTGCTAGTCCAGATGAGCAAATATGTGATGCTTATTTAAAGAAGTTCACTTTCAGAACAAAACTTTACAGATAATTTATTCACCCCCTTGTCATCCAAGATGTTCATGTAGTAGGATTTTCCCCATATAGTGGACTTCAATGGTGCCTGTGAGTTTGAACTTCCAAAATGCAGTTTAAATGCAGCTTCAAAGGGTAAAACAAAAAAAAAATTGGAGGAGAAAATGAGATGGAAGGTTTTAGACATACCTGTATTGAACTGTATTGAGTTCACACAGATCTAGACAAGATGAGCATTTGAGGTTAAAAAGTATATACTGTAAATTGTCACATTTTTTAGGAAATAACCAATCGTTTTGCTAGATAAGACCCTGCATTTTGGAAGTTCAAAATCTCAGACACCATTGAAGTCCACTATATGGAGAACATTCCTGAAATTTTTTCCTCAAAAAACATTATTTCTTTACAACTGAAGAAAGAAAGACATGAACATCTTGGATGACAATTTTTGTTCTGGAAGTGAACATCTCCTTTAAAGGTTCCGGTCCACAAAACTGAATAAAATACATTGCGTTTCCTCTCTCCTCGCATCTCTGCTGTGGAATCTGTTTCCGCCGATCAACACTGTGCTGAAATGAACTGAAAAAACAAACACATTGCCATTGTTCATTCTGAATTTGGTTTATTTTGTTCTTAATTCTTTTCTTGTTTGTTCGTCCTTTCTGTTTGTGTCTGTCTTTTGTCATCTTTTTGTTGTCTTCACTCCACCATTGTTGTGTCTTCAGCTCGCCCTGTTGGTAAGTACCCATCCCAGTCACTCCTTCATACTGCATGTATGCCTTCTGTGCTCCTTCCTCCTCTCCTGCTACACACATGCACATATAATGTGCTGGCTCAACTTTTCAACTAACTCTGTAGAGGTTCAGTACTTCCTGTTTCCGCTTTACTACTACTTCCCCTTCCCATCCTGATGAACTTGGTAGCTCTCAACTAAGGTAACAAAGTAGAGTTTTATCCCGTACTAACCTGTGGCTGTACTAACTAGTGACAGTACTGCGGAAAGAAAAAAAACCTTACGAATATGTGCTTTGCGTAAAACTTGTGGCTTCTGCTTAATGGATATAATTCAGCAGCCTTCCTAACACACACAGCCATTTGGGTGTGCATTTGGTTGAGTTCGAAAAACTTCAAAACAACGTGTTCTAGCATTCTAAGAGGGTGTTCGATTAGTCATGTCAGTTTCTGTTTATTTTTCTGTCTGTGTGTGCATTTCGGAAAGAGCGTGCATGTTTTTTTTTCCTGTTGTTCTCATGTGTGTTTACTTACAGCTCTCAGAAGTGTGTTTAGTCGTGAACTCTCTCCAGTACGAAGCAGATGTGCTCCGTCATGAATTAAATATGGGAGCCGATCAGCTATTCTGCTCTTACAGGGCCTTGTTCTCCCAGCAGACACTTCCCAATGAAAAGAGGACAGCATGTGTGTTATTCACACAACACACATGCATTAAAGAAAGTACCAGGGATGCAATCACAGTTTATTTATGACTAGCTTTGTTCTACTCTTTAGAATCCTCTCTGGAACAGATAGACTTGGGATGTGCGTGTGCGTGTGTGCGTGTGTGTGTGTGTGTGTGTGTGTGTGTTTCCCTCCCCTCCTGGCCAAAAAGGGCTTTAACACTCAACTGCACAATGAAGTTGAGCGTCCAAGTCATTAAACAATCACTTTGAGTGAGTGGCATGGGTAAATACCCATCTTTTATGCCCGCTCGCTCCGGTGCAGAAAAAAACTCTGGAGTAGAATGAAACCGGGCCAATCTGTGATTTAAAGCCTTTGTGTTATGCCCAAACTCACAGAAGTGCCCGCGCCACCGTGCGCCCAGATTGGGAAGCCAGTAAATCTGCCACCATCTGTAACTTGCCTGAATGTGTCAGCCTTAGTCAAGTACAGCCTCACAAAAAAGGGATCAGCCACATAAATCACAAACACTTGCAGACTTCTCTTGTCCACAGTTGCCAGCTGCACAGACAGTAGAGGGGCTCATTTAGGGATCAAAATGGTGGGGGAGAGTGTTTTTCCGCGGTCAGACCTTTTCTTTTGTAGAACAGTGTACCGTGAGTAATGGTTCCCCTGCTAAACGAACTCAACTGTTTGGAGTCCTGCATCTAGATTTATTGTTGTGGCTACAAATATAAAACTAACACAGCATTAGAATGTTCAAATTGCCTAGTAGCTGTTGTTTTTGGTCTGAATTTGTGACTCCTTGTGAACCTCATGACTGAAAAGTATCAGTTTTTAACAGTAGTACATTCTGTGTTTACTTTTGTTCGGTTAAAAATGATTGATTGTAGGGTCGCCGTCCAGAGTTGCTGGCAGAAGTGAATTGTTCTTTTATTTAGGTCAGCTAAAACATTTATTCCTCCATATAAAGGCCTTTGCTCCATCCTTGAAACTCCCTAACTGTACGTTCTCCAGTGAGCGGTACCGTCTGCGATACATAGCATTTTATCTTCGTGCAAGCTCCAGCTGCCATTCCTGCCTTTGAAGACTCTGACAAACCTTTTTTAGACGAGTGGTGCCCTAACCTTCTCATTAAGGAGAAAGTAGCATTGACTCCATGTCAGGGGGAAAGTTTGGATCCCTGTTTCTGAATTCTGATGCCATTTTAAGGTCAGGTTAGACAGGGAAAGCAGGAAAGATGGTACTTTTAATTGGTTTATTTGAATGTGCTCTGCAGGAATGTTGGCTGAGTTTCTGTACCGGGTGAGTTGAGAGGTTAAAAATACTTTGCTAAGTGTGACGCATAATGGCGGGAGAAAAATCTTGTTCAGTGAGAACTTGACCCAAGTTGGCAGTTAGAATAGTGAATGATGTCTATTAAAATGCCAACAGCAATGGGATGTTTTCCAAGCTTGTTCAGCTTGTGACCTCTGCTTGTCTTCGACGTAGGAATAGGAACTGTTTTGTCCATCTAGAGTTGAGCATTTAGACCCACTTACAAAAGAACTGTCCACTCAAGTTCACGGCGTGGCGTCCACACTTAGCTTCCCCTCTCTATGTGTCCTGACCGGAATGACCCACCCCTCCCTCTGGTGTTGTGACCGCAGCACGGCTGTGCCTGAAAGCTGCCGTCATTCATTCGGTACCGCCCCACCTGGATGAATGGCCTCCTGTGGTTGCTGTCGCTGTCCTTGCTGTTTGTGGCCAAAGCAAACAGATAATCCAAATGGCCGAATGGTGTCGGAAACGGGCTGATGCATGGAAGCTCTGTCTCAGTGACCCCGGCAGTCAATGCCTGTGGATGCCTGATGTTCCCACTGACTGTCAGAGATCGGTGTATATGTGTCGGTGTGTGTTTGTGTCTAAGAGTATGGCGTAACGTCAGTGTCTTTGGTTCTTGACTCAGCCGCACCACAGTTCGTGATCAGGCCGCGGGATCAGATTGTGGCCCAGGGACGGACCGCCAGTTTCCCCTGTGAGACCAAAGGGAACCCGCAGCCGGCGGTCTTCTGGCAGAAAGAAGGAAGTCAGGTAGGAGCACATCTTTCTCTCTTTAACCTACTCTCATTTTATATTAACCAAAATAAGAGGGATCATATAAAATGCATGTTATTGTTTATTTAGTACTCACCTGAATAATATATTTCACATAAAATATGTTTACATATAGTCCACAAGAGAAAATAATAGTTGTTAATTTATATAAAAAAAAATAAAAAAAAGTTGACACGTTTAAAAGTTGACACCCCCTTGATTCTTAATAATACTATGTTGTTACCTGAATGATCCACAGCTGTGTTTATTTGTTAAATGATGAACTGCTTGCTGTTCTTCAGAAAAATCCTTCAGGTGTCACAAATTCTTTGGTTTTTTGTATGATTTTTAAATCTATCTTTTTACACTGAGGACAACTGAAGGACTCATATGCAACTATTACAGAAGGTTCAAACGCTCACTGATGCTCCAGAAGGAAAAACAATGCATTAAGAGCTGGGGGGTGAAAACTTTTGAATTTGAAGGTCAGGATAAATGTTACTTATTTTGTCTTGGAGACATGTAAGTATCTTCTGTAGCCTCTGAAGGGCAGTACTAAATGAAAAAAAAAAAAAAAAACATGATATTTGGGCAAATTAAGAAAAATGTATACATCTCCATATTGTTCAAAAGTTTTCACCCCCTGCTCTTTATTCATCGTTTTTCCTTCTGGAGCATCAGCGAGTGTTTGAACCTTCTGTAATAGTTGCATATGACTCCCTCAGTTGTCCTCAGTGTGAAAAGATGGATCTCAAAATCATACAGTCATTGTTGGAAAGGGTTCAAATACACAAAAATGCTGGAAAACCGAAGAATTTGTTTTTTCTGAAGGACAGTGGGCAGTTTAACAGGTCAGGACAAACAAGGGACTCATGAACAACTATAACTAAACAAAAAAAAATCACAGCTGTGGACCATTCAGGTAACAACACAGTATTAAGAATCAAGGGAGCGTAAACTTTTGAACGGGGTCATTTTTTGTAAATTCAACTATTATTTTCTCTTTCAGGTCAGTACTAAATGAACAACATGCATTTATTTATATATGATCCTTCTCATTTTGGTCAAATAATTAACATTTTGCAGATTCTGAAAGGGGGATGGGTCCTTAGTAATAGCAAATCTGGCAACCACCTAAAACATGCTAGCATTTTAGCAGTGAGCTATGGCATAGCAAGCAAGTTAAAAATTACTATAAAAGGAGAAATAGTGGACGATTTAATTCTTAATCCCAATATTAAATGCAATATAACACTTTCTATTACATATTCAGTCCTACCATTCCTCTCTTAAGTAAGATATGAAGGTATTTGTTAAAAGGCAAAATTAAAGCAGTTATTGAGTCATTAGCACTGAGAGAAGCCTCTCAGTCACACTTGAGGATAATGGACCCAACATCTATCATGTGTGAGAGGCTAATTAAAAAAAGAGCGAAAGAAAGAAAGAAAGAAACATCATTTGGAGCATAATTTGGAGCATTAAAGTCATTAGGTGTAATTGAATCCGGCTAATGCCTTTCGGTTTCTGACGGTCAGCTATGAGGACTCCGAAATCAAAAGAGTGCGAGAAAAAAAATGAAAGGAAGAGCGGAGAGATCTCAAGGATATAAAATCTGAGGTAAATGCAAGGGCTCGGTCAATGACGGACCATTAATGAACCCGGCTTGTTATCTGCCGTAATTAGCGAACGGGCTAAACCGGCCGCTGGTGACGAATTAACTTCGAATCACCTGGCCTCCTCCCTTTCCAGCAGATTTCATTTCAAATACAACAGCCATGTCAGACAGAGTGAGTAAACAACGCAGCCCAAAGCAATTACTGGAGTCATTTGGACACAATGGATACACACAGTGAGAGATACACACACAGGCAGGGTTAGCATACTGGTTAGCGAAAGCTTTATCTGCTGTGAGCCATTGTGTTGCACAATTTAAACCCAAGCCACCGTAATTCCTTTCAGAATTTTAATAGCTGATAATACAGATAACAATTTACCCCCTCTAATGCAAAAAATGCCTTTCCTGGTGTGTTTATATTCAAAGAACGGTGGGTTTCAGGTAGCATATTTTCCCTGGAAATGCACTTTACACTTTTCTTCTCTGTTCACTTTGTTTGTGTAGAACCTACTGTTTCCAAATCAGCCGCAGCAGCCCAACAGTCGTTTCTCTGTGTCGCCCAGTGGAGATCTGACCATCACGGTGGTCCAGCGGGCAGACGCGGGATACTATATCTGCCAGGCCCTGACGGTGGCAGGCAGCATCCTGGCCAAAGCACAGCTTGAGGTCACAGACGGTAAGCACTGGGCTGGATCGGAGCACAACAGAGATTTGGGAATGTGGATGGATTCTTACCTAGCTGGTGTTTCAGTCTGTTTCTTTGTTTTTGGATTCAGGATTTTTTTTTTTTTTTTTTTTTTTTTAATGAAGCAATTCCGTTTTCTTCTAAAAGATACTCTTGCAGCAGTCACAAACTAATTTTTTTTTTTTTTTTTTTTACTCAAAAATATTTAGAATTTTTTTTTTTTTTTTTTATCCAACCTACCACCCATTTTTCATTATTAAGTTAATTTAAATAAATAATTGTATTAATTTTAATAAATAATTTGAAATAAATTGCATTTGATTTTATATTTATATTTTAGCAAATAAAAATGTAATATAAATATATTAAATATAAATAATAATATTAATAATAATAATAAACATTTTGGAAGACTTTAAAAATCCTCTATTCATTCCATCCATGTTTTTTTTCTTCAAAAATATTTAGAAATATAACAAAATTTTGAAATAAAAATGCAAATAACAAATCATTTTTTGATAATAATATTTATTTTTTTTAGCATTATTCAGTTATTTTCAAAACAGTCCTGATTCATTTAATTAAATACAATAATTTAATTTCATTTGAATTAATTGAAATAATTAGAACTAAATTACATTTTGTATTTTACAATATGTTTTATAATTTGATAAATTGTTTTAATATTGTTAAATTTGTTCATCAAAATAAGAAAATAATAATCTCATTATTATTATTGATAAAAGAATGTTTTGGAAGGTTTCAAAAGTCCTCAATTCCTTCCCCCATTTTTTTATATTTAGAAATATAAGAAAATGTAAAAAAAAAAAAAAAAAAATTTTTGCTAATAATATTTATTTTTTCATTATTCAGTTTTTTTTTCACATTTAATCAATTTAATTTAATCAAGAATTAAATTGCATTGTAGTTTATATTTTACAATATGTTTTATAATTTAAAAAATGTTTTAATATTGTTAAATTTAACAAATTAATAAAATAAATATGAATACTGTATATTAAATGTAAACCATATTACTTAAAACATCAAAAGTCCTCCATTCTTTCCACCCATGATTTTTTTTCTTTTTTGCGTTCATTATGCAGAAATTATTAAACACTGTGATTGATAAAATAATTATTAGAATTAAATATTTTATTTTTGATTTAGATTTTTGCATTTGCACTTGATTTTTGTTAAGCCTCTACCTTCATTATTTCGCTCTCTATTACTCGCTGTCGTTCTCTTTTCACCATTCTTTCATTTCCTCTCATTCATATGTCAGCCTCCACGTTTCACACCCGACACAAACGAAGGCCTCAATATCCCCATACAAAAGTACTGGCAGAAAGATAAATGTCATATGAAAAGCACTTGTGTTGCCACTGGATCCACATTAAGAGCTGAATTGGAACGTGGCCTTGAGCTCTCGCGCACTGCATTGATTCTGCCTCGCAATGTGAAATGAATAGCGAGCCTGACGACCCTGAATTCTGCTCGTGTTTGAATATTACAGGAGCACATCTCTGTGAACTTCTCTTGACAGGAGGAAAACTTCATTTCAGCTCGAGAGGGGAGTGAAAACAGCCGTCCTTGAAAACTTCACAAACTGATGATGGAAAAATTACTTTGGCAATAAAGCGTGTTTCGGGTTGTGTAAGAGAAAAAGTAGCAAGTCAGTTTGTATGAACTTTTCAACTACATCTCCAGTCTAAGAGTAATATGTAATTCTTTTAAAAGGTGACGGCTGTTACACTCGACTGCGAAGCGTATAAATTAAACGATCTTGTCTTAGAAAGCGCATATGACCTAGACTGCCGTAAACGCCTTTTACTCAGAAAGGAGTATGTTGTGGAGGATGACAGCGAAGAGGGATGACAGGAACGAAAGAGGAAGAGGGTCACGGCCACACCTGCGCTGAAGGAAGAGTGTGATTTAGTGGCTGTTGAGGTGGCAGAGAGAGCTGGACAGGTTCAAGGAGAGATTTGATGAAAAATGGCTGCTGCCAGACAGCACCGAGGCCTTCGCGTAGTCCGAAACTGTCCCGTCAGATGAACAGCACTCCATCATGTCACTCCAACACACACACATCATAGGACTTAGTCTTATTGTACTCACACATAAACCATGATGCCTAATCGTAGACACTTTTTTTTTCAGTTAAGAAGTAGTCAATTAGCAGGCTAATTTATTTAGTTGATTAGTCAGTTACTCGCATTTATATATATATATATATATATATATATATATATATATATATATATATATATAATTTTTTTTTTTTTTTTTTTTTTGTGAGGCATTTGACAAATTTACTTTCCGAAAAGTTTTGGAAAAATGTTTATTGTGTAACACTTATAGATATTAAGACGAATTTACTAATTTTTTATATATATATATATATATATATATTATATTTATATATATATATATACATATATATATATAAATATAATATATATATATATATATATATATATATATATATATATATATATATATATATATATATATATATATATATTTATATTATATATATATATACATATATATATATAATATATATATATATATATATATATATATATATATATATATATATATATATATATATATATATATATTATATTTATATATATATATGTATATATATATTTTTTTTTTTTATTAAAACCATTGTGAATACAAATAAAATCATATAAATTTACTTTCTGAAATGTTTTGACAACAATATGCATTTACTTAGTTTCATTCTTTTTTTTTATTAAGTCACATATGGATTTTATTTTATTTTTTATAATATTTGATAAAAAATAAGCATTTACTTAGTTACATTTATATATTTATTTATTTATTTATTTATCAAAACCCTTGTAAATACAAATAAAAATCCTTTAAATTTATTTTCTAAATATTTTTTTATAATATTTTTATAATATTTTATAAAATGTGCATTACATTTTAGTTACATTTTTTCATATTTTCTTATTTATTTATCAAAATCTTTTAAATTTACTTTCTGAAAATGTTTATATATATATATATATATATATATATATATATATAGTCAGATTTATATGGATTTTATTTTTAT
>NW_027394873.1:0-13069 GCF_049309525.1 Garra rufa | reverse complement strand
ACAAAAGGGATACAGTAACTATACCAAAAAGCCTATAAATCCAAAATGAAAACTCAAAACTTCATGAAACTAAATAAACTAAATCAGATGATTCTAAAAAAGCACACAAAGTTTCATGGTGATTGGACCTATAACAGTCAATAATTGAAAAAAGAAATCATATTTCTATGGTAAATTACATTGATTTGCCAAATTTTTTATTTTTAAATCACTGATTTAGGTGGCTACAGACTTGCTAAATAATACGTCATGTGTTTTTCATATGTGCTTAAATGCCTTAAAGCGCTTGAATAGTCACTGATTGCAGCTATACTTGTTATTGTGATAATTTTAACATTTTTTGGCCATCACTTTTTCTAAACGAGTTTCATGATCAAGTTTCTAATCAAGTTTTGTGGCACACAGGAGTAATTTAATAGTGTCTGATTTGAACTTCAGGACCATAAAAAATTATAAACTGAAAATCGTTCCAGAATCATTTGAGAAAGAAGTCGTAATGCATCTATGAATCATTTTCCCCCGCTACTAACCGATATCCAGTGCCATAAGAAGCCAAATTGCGAGTACACAAGCATATATTAAGAGACTCTAAACTCTTGTAACTCTTGTTTTTGGAGAGTGTTATGGAGTATCAGAAAGGCTCTTCTTTCAAATGCTGTAAACAAGCTCTCAGTGTTGTTCTTAAATGCCTAAAGAGCTGGTTGTTATGCCCGACGCTCTCCTCAAGCAGAGCAGTTTAGAAGTGTGGGCACAGTGAAGATGGAAATGCATCCACTTAGTGTAAATAATTAATCAAGGCCTTTTACAGTAAAGCGGCGGTGGTGGATTAGGGTGAAGGGGCTGTATAGTTAGAGCCGGCCTGAGCTTCAGTGCTGGACGAATCGATTCGCACTGCAGTATATTTGGAAGAGGATTTCCTGAAGTCAGTTTCATAGCTACTTCAATGCAGATTCTTCAAAAAAAGAATATATATACACACTTATTATATACACTATATACTGCATTTTTGTATAATTATAAAAAAAAAAAATCTATAAATTAAAATGTCTTTAATTATCGTATTTTAGGACATGATTTTCATTTAAGGCCTTTCTCACCAAATACTGATATGTGATTAATAGCATCATTAATTCTGAAATTACTATAAGCCATAATTGTAAGTATGGTAATTAGGGCTAATAAATAAACAAATTAGGGTAAGCAAGTAAGCAAGCAAGCGAATGAATGAATGAATGAATGAATGTATATATATATATATATATATATATATATATATATATATATATATATATATATATATATATATATATATATATATATACACACTGTAAGTAGAGGCCAGTTATAGCAGATTATAATTATAACGCATTTCCATCACTGGATGGATCTGATCTTAGTGTTCGAAATCAGAGCTGAGCTGAATTGGCGGAGCAGGAGGTATTTTAAGAACACAATCACTTTCAAGTCACTGGATATGGAAGGCTATTCTAAGAAATAGGAGTATATTTAGACCTTATCAAAGTATGCAATGCAACAAATACAATGACGCTGATTATGTGTAAGTGAGCTACTCTTGTCTAACAGCAGCAGGATGGGTATGAGGGCATGTGTTTAGTCCCGGGCTTACATGCGTGCAGAGAGAAGTGTTTGCGGTCAGCGCTGGCGACTCCGGCGTCTCCTTCTCCGAGCAGGTACTGGATGGAGCGAAGCTGGAAGCAAGGATCCGACAACAGCACAGTCGCAGCCCTTGAGTTCCTGCAAGAGCAAAGAATGAGGATGTTTAGGTTGTTGCAGGCGGTTAGCAGGGTGTTGCTGTGTAGTTGCTAAAGTGTCATGTGTACTGGATCTAAAAAAACAGGGTTAAATTAAAATTTGAGATGCGAACCAGAGCTCTTCACCTCTCAAGTACATCTACGTACTGCGTGAGCTACTGAACAAACCTACCGTCTATGAAAACCCATAGATATGAAGCTGGATATGGCATGCTAACATACAAAAACATCAGTTTTTAAATTTCCTAGCATATTAAAGGAACCGTATGTAAGAAATTTATTTCAGTTAATCATAAAATGGCCCTGACATGTCACTAGACATTAAGAAATCATGTTCATTTCAAATACTTATATCACTGACAACAGTGGTCTGGCCAGGATATTGTCATTTAAAAGTGAGAGTTGCAGCCCACAACTGATGTTATTGTTGTCATTTTGTGTTTTGGTCTGAGGCTCCACCCTCCAGCTGTCTACCAATCACGAAGTCAGTAGAGTTTCGTCATCCGGGTTGCCAGCTCTGCTCTAGTTACAGCTGCAGCTACGAAGTGTTGGATAAAACATGTATAACGCTACGAAATCTAAAAGACCTCGTTATGAATCCGAAATACGTTGTGACAAAGTCTGAAATAAAACAAGGATTTGTATAGGATATGCCTTTGGAAGATGGAGACGGCTGAAAACGGAGAAGAATTTGAAGACAGACGCCAACGTTGCTTATTTTCTCCTGGACAGGTAAGATTCATATATGTTTGGCTAACTTTGCTTCCGTACACAGTGGATTTTCCACGGTCGCCCGTGCTAAATGCGTTCATAAAAAGCTTTATATCGCACCACTAGCAGGGTAATGTTATGAAAACAATCTGTGTTCCGACTGAAATGTGGTGTTACAGTACATCTTTATGAAATATTTGGCTAATCGCCATTAAATTTTTGCGATACATAATTACTTCGCAAAACATCTCTCGTGAAGCATAAACATAATTAACAGAAGAAGAAGAAGAAAAAAAAAAACACTGTGTAGGACTCGTCACTTGCCATTAGTAGCTCCTTGTAGCAGCCTACTATCCTGCTGGATCCTGCAGTTTAGATGGCAACCTGGAGTCAGGGGGGAGCGGGAGGGGATACACCGTTCTACAGTATTTTGAAAGTGATTGCAGTACCAGTTTTGGCCACAATCCTACATACGGTTCCTTTAAAATTGTTTTTAAGTCATAATATAATATTCTTTAACTAATTGTGTGGAAATTGTGCTTTATCAAACTCTGTTTTACTGCCTCTAGTCTTCATTTTTTGGAAACTGCATTGATATGTACTTATTGTAAGTATTCCACGTCTCGCGAAAAAGTGCCCTCAGGTACGTTTTTGTCATGAGACCAGGTAGTCTTTTTGACTAAAGATGAAGAAAGAAAGACATGAACATCTTGGTTGGCATGGGGCTAAGTAAACTTTCAGGAAATTTTAATTAAGGAGTGAACTAATCATTTAGGTAAATGTTGCCAATCCTCACTGTCTCCTCTTTGTTTTAGAAAGACCAAACTATGAAAGAGTTTCTGCCACTGAATAAAAAATACTTTTTTTACTCAGAATTGCATCATATAACCTTGCAATTCTGAGTTTTTCTTCTCAGAATTGTGAAACATAAACTCGCAATTGCAAGTTATAAAGTCTGATATGTTCACAGAGTTTACATCTCACAATTTTGACTTTATAACTCGCAATTTCAGGAGTGAACTAATCACTTAAGTAAATTTTATTACTCCTCACTGTCTCCTTTTTCTTTTAGAAGCATGTTTCAGCCACTTAATAAAATTTGTATCTCACAATTATGATTTATAAAGTCCAGTTCTAAGGAGAAAATAAAAAGAATGTGTCTTGTACACAGAGAACAAATATGTTCAGAGTTTATATTTCACAATTCTAACTTTATAACTCGCAATTGTGAGTTTATATCTTGCAATTCTGACTTTTCTTCTCTCAGAATTGTGAGATATAAACTCGCAATTAAAGTCCAGTTCTGAGGAGGAGAAAAAAGTGTCTTGTTCACAGAGAATAGATGCTCACAGAGTTTTTATCTCACAATTCTGACTTTTTTTCTCGCAATTGCAAGTTTTTATGCAAGTTATAGTCAGAATTGTGAGATATAAAGTAAGAATTGTGAGATATAAAGTCAGAATTGTGGGATATAAAATCTGAATTACGAGATTTAAACTCAATTCTGACCTTTTCTCTCAGAATTGTGACACATAAGCTCGCAATTGCAAGTTATAAAGTCCAGTTCTGAGGAGAAAAAAAGACAAGTGTCTTGTTCACAGAAAACAGATATGTATAACAGATATGAGTTTATATCTCACAATTGTAACTTAATAACTTGCAATTACGAGTTTATATCTTGCAAATCTGACTTTATAGATCGCAATTCTGACTTTTTATCTCATAATTCTGAATTCTTTTCTCGCAATTGCAAGTTTATATCTTGCAATTCTGACTTTTTTTCTCAGAATTTGAGAGATATGAAGTCAGAATTGCGGGATATAAACTCACAATTCTGAGTTATAAAGTCAGAATTGCGAGAAAGACTTTTTTTTTGTTTACATCTCTACATTCTGACTTTTTTTCTTAGAATTATAAGATATAAACTCACAACTGTAAGTTATAAAGTCCAGTTCTGAGGAGAAAAAAAAAGATGTGTCTTGTTCACAAAGAACAGATTATGTTCACAGAGTTTCACAGAGTTTATATCTCACAGTTCTGACTTAAAAACTTGCAATTGAGTTTATATCTTGCAATTTTGACTTTATAACTTGCAATTGACCTATTTTCTCAGAATTGTTCTTTATTTTCTCAGAATTGCAAGATATAAAGTAGCAATTCAGAATTTATAACTCACAATTGCGAGTCTATATCACAATTCTGAGAAAAAAAGTCAGAATTGCGAGTTTGTATCATGCAATTCTGAGAAAAAAAAGTCCGAATTGAGAGATAAAGTCACAATAAGCATTTTTTATTTTGTATTCACTGGCGGAAACTGGCTTCCGTACAAAACTGCCAGTGGGGCTACATTTGTATGTTTTTTTTATTTTGTGATGGATGAGAGTTGTGCAGGAGGGAACACCGCTGCTCCATAACAGAATCTGCCACTCATGACAGCCACAGCGAACAAAACTTGCTGATATTCAGCACCGTCATCAGCACTCGTTATATCACACACTACGGAAATAAAAAAGTCATGCAATTTCTGCATACATACATCCCTGATAGTCAAAGCTAAACTTTTTTTTTTTTACAGTGGATCAGAAAAGTCAGGACTTGAACTCTGGATGCCCTAGGTGCTTTTAACCATATGTCAGAGCACTGCCCACAAAGATATGGCTCTGACAGAAGGTCACTTTTAATAAATATCTAACTCTAAGTAGTAAAAGTTAAGCCTGACTTAGCAAACATTACTAAAAATGACAGTGGGAGAGAAAGACTCGCACACATTGTTCATTGGAGCACAGCTGTCA
This sequence comes from Garra rufa, assembly GCF_049309525.1. Classification (NCBI taxonomy): domain Eukaryota; kingdom Metazoa; phylum Chordata; class Actinopteri; order Cypriniformes; family Cyprinidae; genus Garra; species Garra rufa. The sequence continues at coordinate 7,794 of NW_027394873.1, read as the reverse complement.
GGTTGTAAGAAAACAGAGCCATTCCTGTCACACACAACTCATGTGCAAATAAACACATCTTGCTTCTTCAGATGGAAATAAACCCTATTTGCACATCTGGACACAATAGATGAAGACAAGACGTTAGATGATCTATACAACACTTGGCAGGCTTCTGCAAACAGTCCTGTTGCTTTGTCCATATCCCGCAGAAAAAAGGGACCACTGGCAGATGATTTATGAAGTTTCAGCCCTAACGGCTGTGCATTAAAACCCAAGCAGAGCTTTCCAGCCACCCCGGCGCACCTGCTGTATACATCTAACCCTCACTGATCAATCTTTCATGTGTTTTTCCGACCGCATGCACCCACTCACATACAGTTCCTCATGATGCAAGCAAAGGAAAAAGGACTTCCTTTAATAATGCACTATGGAGTTTCATCCCTCCATTGCTTGTGTGGGTGAAATGATTGGTTTGAAAGTGAGCAGCATCTACAGGTACATAGACAGGAGACACACAAAAGCAACAGAGCAGGTAGAGTAACAATGGACTCTGACTCCTGCAGTCCAGAGGACATGTTTTGAGGGAATAAAGGTTTACAACCGAGTCAGATCTAAATAAATAATATGAAGTATTAAATATTTTCAGAATACTAAGACTGAGGTCTTCAATCCTGTTCCTGGAGAGATACCGTCCTGCAGATTTCAGCTCCAACCACGATCAAACACACCTAAACCAGATAATCAACCAGAGTGTTCAGAGTTACCTGATAATTACAGGTAGGTGTTTTGGGCTGGAACTGAAGTCTGCAGAACAGCAGAGGGTTTTTGGGACCCGTAAAGACATAGAGATTCCTGTACTAACATAAACTGATTTAGAAATTAGAAACAAAATGAAATTAAAGCTATAAATAAATATAAACAAAACCAAGCAAAGGAAACCAAAACTAAACACACACACACACACACACACACACACACACACACACACACACACAACTAAATTCAAACACAAATCTCAAATTAAATCCAAACCAAACACACACAAAAAAACTAAATCAAAGTCAAAACAACACTAAAACAAACAAACAAAAACAAACACAAAACCAAGCCAAACAAACAAAACCCAAACAAAAGCAAACAAAAAACTAAACTCAAACAAATCTTAGACAAAAAATAATCAAAAGAAAAGCTAATCAAAAAACAACAACCCACAAAGCAACATTTAAACAAAACCAATTCAAATAAACAGAATACAAACTAAACCAAAACAAACAAAAAAACTACATCTAAAACAAAACAAAATCTTAAAATCCTAACCAAACTCAGGCAAAAACACAAAACAAACTCAAAACAAAACCAGTCAAAACAAAACAAAGTGAAACAAAAAACAAAGCAAACCAAAACCAAAACAAAAGCAAAAGCCCCCCCCCCCCAAAAAAAAAAAATCAAACAAACTTAAACAACAAATAAGCCAAATAAAAGCAAATCAAAAAAACAAAACAAAACACACACAAAACAATTCCAAACAAAACAAAAATGTCTAAAACTAAACCCTAACCAAACAGAGACAAAAACATGACAAAAACAAAACAAACCCAGTCCAGGCCAAAACAAAACTCAAAAAACAAACACACAACACCAAGCCAAACAAACAAACAAAAAACTAAATTAAATTGAACAAAAAAAACAAACAAAAAAAAAAACACAAAGCAACATTTAAACAAAACCAAGCCAAGCAAAACAAAGCCCAATCAAAAACAGAAACCAAAAAAAACCCAGACAAAACAAAACAAAACCAGTCCTTATCAAAACAAAACTCAAAAAAACTAAGTGAAACAAAACCAAAGCAAAAGCAAACCAAAACCCAAACAAAAGCAATAGCAAAAAAAAACCTCAAACAAAGCTTAAGCAAAAAACAAGCCAAATAAAAGCCAAACAAAGAACACAAAAAACACAAAGCAACATTTAAACAAAACCAAGCAAATCCCAACCAAAAACAAAACACAAAAACACAAAAAAACATGACAAAAACAAAACAAATCCAGTTCAAGCCAAAATAAACTAAAAACAAACAAACAAAAACAAAGACACAAAACCAAGCCAAGCAAACCAAAAACCCAAACAAAAGCAAACAAACAAAAAACTCAAATAAATCAAACAAAAAATAAGCCCAATCAAAAACAGAAACCAACCAAACCCAGACAAAACTAAACAAAACCAGTCCTTGTCAAAACAAAACTCAAAAAACAAAGTGAAACAAAACCAAAGCAAAGCAAACCAAGACCCAAACAAAAGCAATAGCAAAAAAACCTCAAACAAAGCTTAAATGAAAAACAATCCAAATAAATGCCAAACAAAGAACACAAAAACACAAAGCAACATTTAAACAAAACCAAGCAAATCCCAACCAACCAAAAAAAAAAAAAAAAAAAAAAACAAACAACATGACAAAAACAAAACAAATCCAGTTCAAGCCAAAACAAACAAAAAAACAAACAAAAAAAGGACACAAAACCAAGCCAAGCAAACCAAAAACCCAAACAAAAGCAAACAAACAAAAAACTCAAATAAATAAAAAAATAAGCCCAATCAAAAACTGAATTTAAACTAAATCAAAAGAAAACAAAACAAAAAAAACTACATCCAAACAAAACAAAACAAATCTCAAACAAAATCCTAACCAAACCCAGATCAAAGCCAAGCAAACCAAAAACCAAAACAAAGAATGAAATATTTAAAAAAGAGACAAAAAAGTTTTCTTTCTGCTGAAAATCTGTGTGAATCAGGGAGAATGGAGAAGGCTGTGCCATAATAATATAATATAATATAAAATAATATAATATAATATAATATAATATAATATAATATAATATAATATAATATAATATAATATAATATAATATAATATAATATAATATAATATAATATAATATAATAATGTTTGCACATCTTTGCTCTTTACCTGACCCCTATGCTCTAAAATGTTGGTTGTTGTGGCAGAAATGGTGTTTCAGAAATGGTGGAACTTAATCCTTTGCAGATGTACAGACACAAGAGCAAACCTTTAGGACGTCTGTGCCGGGAGACAAACACTTGAGCAAATATGTTTGTGCCCGCATACAAACACACCCAGCTGGCTGCCGTGTTTACAAGACGCGACTGGCTGTCATGCTAAGTTAGCAATACAGCACACACACACAATGACAGGGCTGGACGGGCAAAAACGCTCAAACAACAGAGGTCTAGTAAACAAATGAAATCACACACAAGATCAGTGCCCACACAACCCGCACCTGGCAGCCTCCTGCTGCGCTCTGAGAGCGACTGTGCCGGCGGCCTTTTAAACACTCATTTTTCGTTTTTCCATCACCAAAATTAACACAGACACATAGATAACAATAAAAAAATATAAAAAGTGTACATTGTTTTTGCACTGAACTCATTATTATTTAATGGTACTATTTGTGCATAAGTAAAAACTACAGTGACTAGTAAAAAATACAGTAGCTTTAGTTTTGCATTAGGGCTGAAACGATTAGTCGGCAAAAAATTGGCGTCAACTATTTGATCTGATGTGACCTAATGTAAGAGCCTACAAAAAAACAACACTGCAAGATTGTAATTCAGCTCTCCTGGCTGCAATTCAAAGACATGCAAATAAATACAGAGGGCAAACGAAGCCAAACCAGTAAAGTGTGGGAAAGTTTTACAAAACTAAAAACAAAAAATGCTAATCACGTGCAAAACAAGGACCTCAAACAAAACATGTACAATCAAGCCAAGCAAACCAAAACCCAAACAAATGCAAAAACAAAACCCAAACAAAACTTTAACAAAAAATAAGCCAAAAGCAGAAAAAAACAAGAAAACAAGAAAACAAGAAAAAAAAAACAAGAAAACCACAAAGCATAATTTAAACAAAACACAAACCAAATAAAAAATACTTAATTTAAACAAAAACAAAACGTCAAACAAAATCCTAACCAAACCCAGACAAAAACAAAACCATCCTAAACAAAGCTTAAAAAACAAACACAAACAAAAACACAAATAAAACCCAAACAAAATCACAAAACCAGGTTAAGCAAAATATAAACAAATCCCAAACAAAAGCAAGTAAAAAAACTAAAATAACAAAACAAAAACACAAAGCAACATTTAACAAACAAAACCAAGTCAATGAAACCAAAAACAAAACAAAAAAACTAAATCCAAACAAAATCCTAACCAAACCCAGACGAAAACACAAAACAAAAACAAAACCAGTTCAAACAAAGCCTAAACAAAGCTTAAAAAACAAAGCCAAACAAAAACAAAACAGAACACAAACAAAAACACAAAACCAAGCCAAGACCAAACAAAAATAACAAAACAAAAAGCAACATTTAACCAACAAAACCAAGTCAATGAAACAAAAACCCAACCAAAATCTAAAGAAAACAAAAAAAACTAAATCCAAACAAATTCAAAAGAACTTCAAACAAAATCCTAACCAAACCCAGACGAAAACACACACACAAAAAAGCGTAAAACCAAGCCAAGCAAACGCAAGAGAAAAACAAAACAAAACCCAAACCGTGAACCAAAAAAAAAACTAAGAAAAAAAAACACAAAGTAACATTCAAACAAAACAAAGCCAAGCAAACCAAAACCCAAACAAATGCAAAAACAAAACCCAAACAAAACTTTAACAAAAAATAAGCCAAAAGCAGAAAAAAACAAGAAAACAAGAAAAAAAAACAAGAAAACCACAAAGCATAATTTAAACAAAACACAAACCAAATAAAAAATACTTAATTTAAACAAAAACAAAACGTCAAACAAAATCCTAACCAAACCCAGACAAAAACAAAACCATCCTAAACAAAGCTTAAAAAACAAACACAAACAAAACACAAATAAAACCCAAACAAAATCACAAAACCAGGTTAAGCAAAATATAAACAAATCCCAAACAAAAGCAAGTAAAAAAACTAAAATAACAAAACAAAAACACAAAGCAACATTTAACAAACAAAACCAAGTCAATGAAACCAAAAACAAAACAAAAAAACTAAATCCAAACAAAATCCTAACCAAACCCAGACGAAAACACAAAACAAAAACAAAACCAGTTCAAACAAAGCCTAAACAAAGCTTAAAAAACAAAGCCAAACAAAAACAAAACAGAACACAAACAAAAACACAAAACCAAGCCAAGACCAAACAAAAATAACAAAACAAAAAGCAACATTTAACCAACAAAACCAAGTCAATGAAACAAAAACCCAACCAAAATCTAAAGAAAACAAAAAAACTAAATCCAAACAAATTCAAAAGAACGTCAAACAAAATCCTAACCAAACCCAGACGAAAACACACACACAAAAAAGCGTAAAACCAACCCAAGCAAACGCAAGAGAAAAACAAAACAAAACCCAAACCGTGAACCAAAAAAAAACTAAGAAAAAAAAACACAAAGTAACATTCAAACAAAACAAAGCCAAGCAAACCAAAACCCAACCAAAAATACCCCCCCCCCCCCAAAAAAAAGAAGTCAAACTAAATCCTAACCAAACCCAGACAAAAACACAAAACAAAAACAAAACAAGTTCAAGCCTAAACAAAACTAAAAAAACAAAGCCAAACAAAAACAAAAGAAAAAACACAAAACCAAGCAACCCCCAAAGCAACATTTAACCAACAAAACCAAGTCAAGGAAACCAAAAACCAAACAAAAACTACTAAATCCAAACAACAACAAAAAATGTCAAACCATATCCTAATCAAACCCAGAGAAACCATCTAACCTACACGTAAGGCCATCAACAGTGGTTTTGATAAAACTACTCTATAGACGACTGAATAAATTGGATTTAATTGTTTTAAACTTACTTAAAACCATTACTTAATTGCTTTTACTTAGTACTAGAGCTTCACAGCTGCTTATTTTTTCTACCAGTGAAAAAGTGGGCGAGTCACTGTTTACCTTACTGTATGTAAATGACTCACAATGTCACTTAGTGACAGAACTAGATCAAAGACATCTACTAGTTATTAAAACCCGTGAACTGTTCTATAAACAAAACGCTGTCTGTTAAGTGACATTTCAGACACAACACTGCAAGCTATTTTGTTTATGATCACTCCTACCAACAAAAACAGCTTTGTTTCAAAGCTTTGAACTACTTTTGGATTTCTATGTTTGTGAAAACAGATGTTGTGAGGAGTAATACAAACAGTGAAACCTCCTAGTGCTGCTGTATGAAATGTCAGAAATCTGGAAACACAGCTTGTCTAAATAAAATTAGTCGACAAAGACAAAAAGTATTAGTCTCAATGGAACAGTTCAACAAAAAAAAAAAAAAAAAAAAAAAAAAAATTGCTGTTAATTTTCTCATTCTTAAGCCATCCAATAAATAAATAAATAAATACATAAATAAATTTGGCATTTGTATATAAAAAAAATAAAAATAAAAAGATTTTGGGTGGATGTACTTATATAAAAATGTGGGATTGTATTTATTTATATTTATAAGAATATTGACCCATTAAAAAATTAAATCAGGTTGTAAAACATCCCTGTGCGACAGCAGGTGTCTCTCTGAGAGCACAAGCCTGTAAACAGGAGAGGCTATTTGTGGCATCTGTGGCCCCCAACAGACAGACACTGACTCACTGGCCCCTCTCTGAGACTCTACTTCAATCCTGCTTCTCCCAAGCACAGCGGGGCTGACAGATGAGCGTGGGGGAGGCTTTTGGAACAGCTACCATCACTACACACACGGCTCACGATTCCCTCACATCCTTCAAAAACATGTCCGCATCCACTCAAACTACACTTGGCATGCTGTTAGATAATTAGGACTGGTCGCAGCGCTGACAAGGGGCCCTTGGGTGAAAGGGCCCGTATGGTTGCAATACAAACTAAAGGGTGAAAATTAAAGAGAAAGTGTAGAGTTTTTCAATAAATAGTGAAAAAAGTAGAACTCTGTATAGAGGAGTGCAATATTCTAGTGATATCAGAAGTCCAACCTTTCACCGTTTGTTTTTACTTCGTTTGCAGTATATCTTACAGCGAGTGTGATGGCAGACTCCCCAATCCACTATAGGTTGTTTTTTTTTTTTTTTTAGGTGAGAATGTACTGTGAATATAAATGATCATGTAAATGAATATGTGCTGATTACAATGTAATCAGACTTTAGCCATTAATATGTTTTTAAGATACTGAAAAAAGCACAAATGTCAGGGCATGTCAAAACTTCTTCAGGGCCCCAAAACACCCTCAGACCCTGAAGGGTTAAAGATGGGTCGTGGCTGGGTCTTCCAACATGACAATGACCCAAAGCACACAGCCAGGAAAACCAAGGAGTGGCTCCGTAAGAAGCAAATCAAGGTTCTGGAGTGGCCTAGCCAGTCTCCAGACCTAAATCCAATAGAAAATCTTTGGAGGGAGCTGAAACTCCGTGTTGCTCAACGACAGCCCCGAAACCTGACAGATCTAGAGAAGATCTGTATGGAGGAGTGGGCCAAAATCCCTCCTGCAGTGTGTGCAAACCTGGTGAAGAACTACAGGAACTGTTTGACCTCTGTAATTGTTAACAAAGGCTTCTGCCAAATATATTAAAAAAAAATGACTCCAGTGATCAAATACTTATTTGACACAGTAATTCACAAATAAATTGTAAAAAAAAAAAAAAAAAAAAAAAAAAAAAATCATACAATGTGATTTCTGGATTTTTATTTTTAGATTCTGTCTCTCACAGTGGAAATGCACCTGTGCTGAAAATTGTGTGTGTGTGTGTGTGTGTGTGTGTAATATATATATATAT
>NW_027394872.1:0-13073 GCF_049309525.1 Garra rufa | reverse complement strand
AAGATGGCGGCGTGCATCCACTCATTTAGATTTTGCTTCGGAGCCTCGCCTCGTAAGCTCACGAAGGAAAAATAGAAAAAAAGAAGAAAACGAAGAAAACTGCTCTGTTGGTGCTGCTGCTGTTGCCGCTGTGGTGTTGGAAGGAGATCCTGCCTCCGCTGCCGCCGCAGACATCCGATCCTGTGAGCCTGCTAGACCGGCATTCTTGCACGCCAGCGAGCATCACTGAGCGCACAGTTGTGCCGCAGTCCTCCCTGGGCAAACCGGGATCTAAAAGAGCAAATTTCTCACGCGGTCGTTGAGAGTATTCCCTCGGGATGTCTTTCTGACCGTGTGCCTTTGGGTGTGGTAGTTTCCTCACTTCTCTAGATGGCCATGATCGCTGCCTTATGTGTCTGGCCCGAGCACACACTGAGGCAGCTTTTGTGGATGGATCGTGCGTTCATTGCGAACGTATGTCCATGGCTGCGTTGAGGTCCAACCTCTCGTTTGCGAGATAGCTGACTTCGACAGCTACCCGGGCCAGTTCGGCGAGCCGTAAAGGCTTCTCCCCCACACCGCAGGCCTAGCGTCTCCTTTGGTGCCCCTGAAGAGGATTGGATGTCTATCACAGCATCAGGGGAGTCTATCACTCCCCCCGGTACCTTTCTTCCTGGAGGTGCATGAGGAGCTGTCCAGGACATGGCAGGCCCCTCACACAGCCTGTTTTCAACCTAGCTCCTCACCCCTCGCTACCCTCAATGGCGGAGCGGCCAGGGGGTACGTGGATGTTCCCCAGGTGAAGCGTGCAGTTGCAGTGCACTTGTGCCCACAAAATGCCACCACCTGGCGGAATCGTCCGCGTCTCCCGTCCAAAGTCTGTAAACTGTCATCAACTCTTGCTGCCAAAACTTACAGCGCTGCGGGCCAGGCCGCTCCCGCCCTGCACGCCATGGCCATCCTGCAAGTATACCAAGCCAAGGCGCTAAAACAACTGCACAAGGGTAGTTCTTACCAAGGCTTAATGCAGGAGCTGCGTGCGGTGACCTACTTCGCCCTCCAGACGACGAAGGTCACGGCGCGGCCCCTTGGTCAGGTGATGTCCACCATGGTGGTCCAAGAGTGCCATCTTTGGCTAAACCTGGTGCAGATGGCTGACGTCGAGAAAGCGTCCCTCCAGCCAAGATGAAGTCAGGGTTTTACAGTCCTTACTCCATTGTGCCCAAAAAGAGCAGTGGGTTACAACCGATCCTGGACCTTCGAATTCTGAACCGGTCCCTTCACAGGCTGCCGTTCAAGATGCTCACCTCAAAGCACATTCTTTCATTCATTCTTCACCAGGATTGCCTCGACACAGACCGTTTCTTCAGTTTGCTTTCGAGGGTCAGGCTTATCAGTACAAGGTCCTCCCATTTGGCCTGTCCCTGTCTCCCCACGTATTTACCAAACTCACAGGGAAGAGAAGAGCAAACTCTCCCCTGTGCAGAAAATCTCTTTTCTCGGCATGGAGCTGGATTCGGTCAACATGACAGCGCGCCTCACTAACGAGCGTGCACAGTCAGTGCTGAACTGCCTGAAATTATTTAGGCACAAGACAGCAGTCCCTCTGGGGCATATGGCAGCCGCAGCCGCAGGCACGCCACTTGGCTTGCTTCATATGAGACCGCTTCAACACTGGCTACACTGGCACCATGGCACTCTCCGGGTTGGCGTTACCCCAGGATGTCGCCGCCTTTTTAGCCTTTGGTCAGACCCTGTCTTCCTACGGGCCAGGGTGGAAGACAGCCCCTCCCTGGAAGATTCCCCTGAGGAAGGACCTTCTTTCTCAGGGGATGGGCACTATCTGGCATCTGCGACCCGATCTGTAGAACCTGCACGTGTGGCTTCTGGACGAGAGTAGACCTCACTGGCCTTCCCCAGGCTGTGGTAGACATTATCATTCAGGCTATAGCCCCCTCTACTAAGCAGGCCTACGCTCTGAGGTGGGGTCTGTTTGTTGACTGGTGCTCCTCTCGCAGAGAGGACCCGCAGAGATCTTCAGTTGGAGTGGTGCTTTCCTTCCTGCAAGAGAAGTTGTTGCGCAGACTGTCCCCTTTAATTCTGAAAGTGTACGTTGCAGCTATTGCAGCGCATCACGATGCAGTGGACGGAGCGTCCCTTGGGAAGCATGACCTGGTCGTCAGGTTCCTGAGAGGTGCGAGAAAGGTAAACCCCCCTAGATCGCACTTCGTCCCCTCTTGGGATCTCTCCATTGTCCTCCAAGGCCTTTGGAGAGCCCCCTTCGAGTCACTGGATTCAGTCGAGCCAAAATTCCTGTCGCTTAAGAGCTTGCTCCTGACTGCGCTTGCCACTATAAAGAGGGTGGGGGACCTGCAAGCTTTCTCTGTCAACTGAATGTGCCTTGAGTTTGGGCCAGCCGACTCTCACATTATCCTGAGACCCCGGCCTGGTTATATGCCCAAGGTTCCCACCACTCCCTTTTGGGACCAGGTGGTGAACCTGCAAGCTTTCCCCTTGGAGGAGGCAGACCCAGCCTTAGCATTGCTGTGTCCCGTTCGTGCCTTGCGTGTTTACGTGGACCACACCCGGAGCTTCAGACGCTTCGACGCATGCTACTGTTTCTATAATCTCGGCATTGAGCCTGTGTCCTCCCGTGTGCTAAGATAACATCAGGTAATTTGTGGGAGGCCGGCTCGGTGTCGGTTGCTGCGACAATCCCTTATAGGTCCATGCACCATTCCCCCAGTTGTTCCCCTCTCTGTGAACTCTGGTTTCTCCATGCCCCACAGCCCAGACTAGATGGAGTAGTCCGTGTCTGTGCTCCAGCTCCTTCGCCCTGCTGATTGTGGCATCATGTCTCATTATCTCCACGGAAACATCATACAGTCATCATATGATGTTTCCCCTCATATATCTATAGCTAGAATAGGTGTACTTTTCCCTCTACTCCACATGCCTAATCCACATATGCTTGTTTCTTCAACAAGACCACAAAATGAGCACATTTTATCAACATCAAAATATTTACAGATAGATAAATTAAACCTGTCGCTCATATCTTTGAAGTTGTTGCGCTTGTTAAAATGTCATAGGTCACATGATAACGTAAACACAGATGACGTCTGGACTCCAGATCGCATTCATACTATTCATACGAAATAACAACATGTGACATTCTACTCTGTCTACTATGTCTGAATTATGTGTTTCTATGGCAACATTATCAATGCCAAAGCCCTCACGTGCTCCTGAACACAACTTGTAAACTAGGAATGTGAGACTTACGACTTGGACCAGTAACAGCTGTACCTCGTGACTGCCATCAGGTTAATTTTGGCGCAACTTAGATGCTACCTCTGAGTCCGAGAACATGGAAAGCTATGAGTAAAATGTCACGTGACATGAGTGAGGGCTTCCGTGCCAGATCCAGCTATTACAAGCGTTTTTGGACCTGTCTTTTCCACCTAATTTCCACATTACTTACCCCCAAAGATTACTGTTAAAAACATGAGCTGTGTCTAAAAGGTAAAGGGGGAGGTGTTTATAGCACAGTTTATAGCAATACCTTCAGTATTTCTTAGATGTCGGGGTTCAAGTATATTTATAAATTTGATGATGTAACAGAAACGATATTTTCTAGCACTTTAGATACGGTTGCACACTCGTGCCCTAAAGAGAGTAGCCCGGAAAATGGAGTGCAGCTGGAGGAAAACAAAACTTAAAAAGTATTTTGTGTTGCATGGTGGGAAAGCCCTTTCTCTTACAGAAAAGCCTTAAAAACTGCTTTACTTTTGTAATTTAGTAATTTACTGATTATTTTTCATCTCTTATAGAAGAAAACAAACACAACCCCAAATATTTATTAAACAGAGTCGCTAAATTAACAAAAAAAAAAAAAAAAAAAAAATTATAACAATTAGTTTATGAACTAATGTATTTACAAGATCGAAACTATTAGAGATAAAATTGTTAACCATGCAGCTGTCAGACACACTATTGCATCAGATCCCCTGAGGAACAATTCCACTCATTTTCTTCTAAAGCAGGGGTTTTCAAACCTGTCCTGGAGCCTCCCCTGCCCTGCACATTTTGCTTGTCTCTCTCATCTAATACACCTGATTCAAATCATCAGCTCATTAGTAGAGACTGCAAGACCTGAATTGGGTGTGCCTAATAAGGGAGACATACAAAATGTGCAGGGCAGGGGAGGCTCCAGGACAGGTTTGAAAACCCCTGTTCTAAAGGAAGAATTGTATAAACTTGTTTAATCAGTGGTTCTCAACTCCAGTCCTCAGGGCCCATAGCTCCACACATTTTGTATGTCTCCCTCATTTAACACACCTGATTCAGATCATCAGGTGCATACAAAATGTGCAGAGCAGTGGGCCCTGACCCTGTTGAAAAAAACAGCATATGCTTGTCCTTTGCTGGTTAATGCTGGTCCTTAGCTGGTTTAAGCTGGTCCTTTGCTGGTTTATGCTGGTCCTTAGCTGGTCATGTTGCTGGTCAAGGACCAGAAAAGGACCAACATAAACCAGCTAAGGACCAGCATTAACCAGCAAAGGACCAGTATAAACCAGCTAAGGACCAGCATGACTGGAGTTGAAAGCCACTGATCTAAGGTACTAAAAGTAGTGCTTCCAGAAGTCATAGATCCTTTTCTGAATTTTATTAATTCATCACTGTCATAAGGGTATGTCCCAAAAACCTGCAAACTGGCTGTTAATAAGCCTCTCATAAAAAAAAAAAAAACACAAATTAAAGATACTAGAAAAGGTAGTATCATCACAACTATGTTCCTTGTTAAGGAAAAATTATATCTGTGAGGATTTCCAGTCAGGATTTAAATGGGTCTGTTAACACTGCACTGGCTCCCTGTTAAACATCTTACAAATTTTAAAATCACATCCACTATGGCAGGGGTGCCCAACCCTGTTCCTGGAGATCTACCTTCCTGCAGAGTTTAGTTCCAACCCTGACCAAACACACCTGTCTTTAATTATACTTTAATACAAGTGCTCCTTCAGATCCCAATTAGTTGGTTCAGTTGTGTTTGATCAGGGTTGGAGCCGAACTCTGCATGAAGGTAGATCTTCAGGAACAGGGTTGGGCACCCCTGTGCTACGATCTCAAAACTCTGGCCATTTGATAATATCTAGAACAGTGGTTCTTAGCTCCAGTCCTCAGGGTCCACTGCTCTGCACATTTTGTATGTTTCTGAATCTGACACACATTTAGTTCAGTTCATGGATCTTTCTCCTAATGCGCTGATGATCAGAATCAGGTGTGTTAAATGAGAGAGACATACAAAATGTGCAGCACAGTGGGCCCCATGGACTGGAGTTGAGAACCACTGATCTACAATATTAAAATTAACTGTGAGCGGAAGATCATTTTTCTATTTAGCTCCTAAACTCTGGAACAATCTACCCAACACTGTTCAGGAGGAAGACACACTCTTGTTGTCACGGTTTGCTGGGGGTGAGGAGCCAGAGGGAAACTCGCAAGAGCCAGGAGTACAAACGAACAAGGTATTTATTAAACATAGACAGGAATCCAGGAGAACAACAAACACAACGTAACTTTGAGACTGGACAAGGAAACTGAGGAACAAACGACTAATAAAGACTGGCAGAGGGGTGTGGCATGTTAACAAGAACAGGTGATACAAATCATGGTAACGAGGGGGAAGTCCAAATTTGGGCAAAAGGGGAAATCAAAACAAACTGAAACAATAGGGGGAGACAATGGAAGAAACCAAAACATAGGAACCACAGGGGGGAAAAAACACTAGGAAAACACAGAATAACAGTCCATGAACCTGGCACTTGTCAGTTTAAATCTAGATTAAAAACACATAACACACCAACACATATCTATAATAAAATCTGTTAAAGGATTGTTAGGCTGCATTAATTAGGTCAACCAGAACCAGGAACACTTCCCATAACATCCGATGTACATGCTACATCATTAGAAGAATGGCATCTGGACAGAGAAACACTATTTCAACACACTATTTCCACTATTGTCCTCGATGGCCCGGTTGCCTTGTCAAAGGTGCAGTAAACAAGCTGCTGGGTTCATTGCTGGTTTAATATAATGCAAGTTGTAATAAACCCATGTGCAGTTTATTAAAAATCCAACAGTGAGCAAAAACATGAACAAGGCTTGGCTTGGAAAAAACATGAGCAATACTTAACTTGGGGGGAAAAAAAGAAGCAAACTCACCAACAGACAATACGCAGCAAGAGACAATAGGTGTGTTTGACTTGAACCAGTGCTGTGCAGACTGATCATTGTATGACATCAAAGTACCGCGAGAGCGATTGGCCATTTGATAGATTGAAATCTGACTTGAAGCAGTGTATGCCGGTTAGAAATTTTATCTGACTTTAGACGGCACTGACGCCACATCACTGGCATGTATGGCAAGTACCACGATAGCGCTCTGAGAGCAGATAGGTGACTTAGCCGGTTGCAGCTTATCCAGAGAGGCTGCAGGAGCTTTGATGATGACACAACTATTTCACGATTGACATGACAATGATCACGTGTGTTTAGAACTGTTTTTTAGAACAGTGTTTAGAACTGTTTTTTAGAACAGTGTTTAGAACTGTTTTTTAGAACAGTTAAAGCTTTTTTAATGTAGTTGCATTGTTATATTGATAAAAACCTAGATACCCCTACTTTATTAGTATTTAAATAGTATATGTTTATGTTGAACTTTATTCTTGAACAGATGGTGCTTTATTCACTTTGAAAAAATAATAATAAAAACATTAACACAAACACGAAACTTGTAAATAAAATAATTATATATATACACAATTGATTAACATATAGCCTAATTGTTACGTAGGCTATGAATAGGGTGTTTATCAACTGAATGCATGTCGTCGTAGCTGAGTGCTGACAGTGCCATAAAATGGTGCTAAAATGAAAGCGCTGTAGTTTCGCTATAACTTTTAAATCAAGATTTAAAAAAAAACTGTGGTGCCTGCAGGTTGTAGGAATTAGATCAAATTTAAATGATTGAATTAAAGAATCTAATCCAAAGATTCGGAATTTGATTAAATTGATTCAGAATTAATAGATTAAGCTTCTTAACCATTTGTCCAGCAAAGTGGTTAAATCAGTAAACTTTATCAACTCTGAGGTTTCTATTATGCTCATGGTCAAGATAATAAATAAACCAAAATATTATGTTAGGAGATGGAGATGGAGGAGGAGAACCGGATTGAATGAAATGTAAACAGTTTATTAAATAAAATACTGAAAATACAAACAAACCAAAACCAGGAGCAAGAAATGAGAACATGTAACGTTATCGACGGACATTGAAACTGTGGAAACAAACAACTTAAATAGGAGTGGCAGGGGGTGTAGCAAATTAACAAGACAGGTGAATCAAATCAAGCTAATAGGGACAAACCAATAAACACAGAATTACAGGGGGAGACAAAGGGAAAAACCAACTGAAGTCCATGTGAGGGGGAAAACACTAGGAAAACAGAACAAAACACAGACATAATCCTGACATTAGGCGCGCAGGAGAGAGCTCCGGCTCTGGAGGGCGCGCTGGCTTTTGAGGAGCGGGCTCTGGACGGCGCTCTTGAGGTGCGGGCTCTGGATGGCGCTCTTGAGGAGCGGGCTCTGGACGGCTGGACGACCCCAGCGGAGATTCAGGAGAGCTGGGCATCTCCAGCGGAGACACTGAAGGAGCAAGCTCTGGGCGAGCGGTCACTGGAGGGCACTCTGGCGGCGCGGTCACTGGAGGGCGCTCTGGTGGCGCGGTCACTGGAGGGCTGGGCGGAACCAGCGGAGACTCTGGGAGGCTGGGCGGAACCAGCGGATACTCTGACTTGGCGGTAGCCATCTTGGGTGCAGACTCAGGCTTGGCGGCCATCTTGTCCCGGGGACTCAGGATCAACGGCCATCTTGGCCGGGGATTCAGGCTTGGCGGCCATCTTGGCCCGGGAACTCAGGTTTGGCGGCCATCTTGGCCGGGGACTCAGGATCGGCGGCCATCTTGGCCGGGAACTCAGGAACGGCGGCCATCTTGGCCAGGGATTCAGGCTTGGCGGCCATCTTGGCCGAGAACTCAGGAACGGTGGCCATCTTGGCCGGGAACTCAGGAACGGAGGCCATCTTGGCCAGGGATTCAGGCTTGGCGACCATCTTGGCCGGGAACTCAGGAACGGCGGCCATCTTGACCAGAGATTCAGTTTTGGCGGCCATCTTGGCTAGGGATTCAGGCTTGGCGGCCATCTTGGCCGGGAACTCAGGCTTGACGGCCATCTTGGCCGGGGACTCAGGAACGAAAGCCGTCTTGCATGCAGACTCTGGCGTGGCAGCCATCTAGCTTGCAGACTTTAGCGTGGCAGCCATCTTGCTTTGCAGACTCTGGCGTGGCAGCCATCTTGCTTGCAGAATCTGGCATGGCAGCCATCTTGTGTGCAGACTCTGGCGTGGCAGCCATCTTGCTTGCAGACTCTGGCGTGGCAGCCATCTTGAGGGCAGATAGTAACATGGCGGCCATCTTGTGAACCGACTCTGGCGTGGCGGCTGGCGGGCTTGAACGCGGAGAGGAAGCCGGCAGACTTGAGCGCGGAGAGGAAGCCGGCGGGCTTGAGCGCAGAGAGGAAGCCGGCGGGCTTGAGCGCTGGGCGGTGGCCAGCAGACTAGAGCGCGGAGAGAAGGCCGGCCGCATCGGGCTGAGGACAGCAGCGGAGCTTTGGAGGATGACTGGAGATTTGGGACTGGGCTGGCGGCTCGAGCCGTTGACACGGTATGTGGAGGTTCTCGGCTTAGGGCAGGCTGGCGAGTTGCACTGTGCCTGGGAAGGGGGCTGGAAGATGAGACTTTCTCGGACTAGGAATTTCTTCTATTTCAAAATCAGATCCATTTAAATAGAGAATGAGATTGATTAGCTCGATCAAGGAAAAATTACAAATGGGGAGATCACAGCAAATCGTCTCATCATCCAGCCCCAAAACAAACACAGCACAGATGGCAGCTTCGTGCCAGCCTACCTGGTGGGAGAGCTCGATAAATTCTTCCACATACCGTTCCAACTCTCGACCGCCTTGCCGCAGTCCCCTCAAAGCAGCCTCAGCCCGATTCATCTTGATTGTAGGTCCGTCGATCTGTCACAGTCTGGTGGGTTGAGGAGTGGAGATGGAGGAGGAGAACCGGATTGAATGAAATGTAAACAGTTTATTAAATAAAATACTGAAAATACAAACAAACCAAAACCAGGAGCAAGAAATGAGAACATGTAACGTTATCGACGGACATTGAAACTGTGGAAACAAACAACTTAAATAGGAGTGGCAGGGGGTGTAGCAAATTAACAAGACAGGTGAATCAAATCAAGATAATAGGGACAAACCAATAAACACAGAATTACAGGGGGAGACAAAGGGAAAAACCAACTGAAGTCCATGTGAGGGGGGAAAACACTAGGAAAACAGAACAAAACACAGACATAATCCTGACAATTGAAGAGAACCCCAAATGTTCTAGTATTTGCTACTAGAATTTAAAACGCAACCTTAGATAACCACAAAAGCAGAGATTTGACTTTGCAATCTAGCACCAGGTTCAGCAAGAAGAGGAGACTTTGTTTACTTGCGTTCGTGCCAGGAACAGGGATTTCCCTCTGTGGGCTTGTCTTAGCAGAGACTCTGATTGGTTGCTGGTCGGTCTTTGGATGACGTCTTTGGGGATCCTTCGAGAATGAGGGTAGGGCAGCTGGAGTTGCTGTGCCAGTCTTCGGACTTCGGTTGCCTAGTTACGCTGGTTGATGCGCTCAGAGTTCGGCGGAGTGCATGACTTGCATGGCGCGCAGGCTCTGGGGATTGCGGCAAGGTCTTGGTGGGTTCTGGAGAGTTTTGGAGGGCAAGAGCACCTTGCAGTTGGAGTGAGCAAGCAATCTTCTGCGGAGGAGAGTTGCAAGCCGTTCAGGACATTCAAGCTCTTCTCGCTCAGTTCAGGCAGTTCAAGCTAAGTTCTTGTTCGGGACAATGGGTTTTAACCAGGCCAGCTAAGTACGCCCCCTGAGGTTATGGCCCAATGGAGATTACTGCAGGGTAGGGTCGCTCCTCCTGAAGCATTAATTATTAGAATAACAGACGACTTTGCAAGTTTGTTATTAACTTCAATAAACCATTGTAATGTATGTACTGTACACAATACCAATTTTTCGTTCACTCAGCTGCATTCATCAAGACCATTTATTCAACACCAAACATGGGTACATGTTACATACAGGATACACATTTGGCAACTTTATTTACTAAGGCATATAATGCATAGATAAAAGAAACGATTACATAGAACACGTTAATTATACAGTAAAGTGGGTGACCTATCCCTTTTGCATAGTTGCTCCGACTGATGTTAATAACGGTTTGTCCCTTTTGAAATCATATCTACTAGCTCGTATGTTTCTTTGTCGTGCGTAGGGTGTGAGTTCTGCTGTGAAAAGGGAGCGGATGAAGACCCCATTGTTCTGGGGGTCAAGGAAGCCAGGATGTGTCATCTGGAGGGTGTCAGAGTAAATCAGTCTTTCTTGTTTATTCCAATTCCCAATTTATGATATTTAGGTCACAAGTGAGCTGAACATCTGTTCCTTGGAGGGTCTCAGCGAGGGGGGAAGATCTCTGTAGATAGTTATTTTCCTGTGCTTTTGCCGAAGTTTGACCGGAGCTGGTCATAGATGATGATTAACCATTTGGCCTGATGGGTCTCTAAACACAAAATGCTCTCTATTCTCCTGAGGGGATTATCTATTATTGCTGTTTTGCCCCCTAGGGTGATAACAGTGACCAGCGGATGAACTTTTAAGGAGACAGGCTGGTGCCCTCTGCTTCTCGCAGTTTTACAATGGCAAATGGTTGGGAGAAAGAATCGTTGATCCTTTTCGGAATGTGGTGACTTGATAATTATCTGCGACTCACATGAATAAAGACATACAAGGTACGTTGTACAAGGTATACAGCTGCACAGTTGACCTGAGAAACATTTTTTAGACTATCGCATTATTCTTTTTCCATGCTTTAACCTCCTAGGGTCGAAGGGGACGCCGGCGATGCAAGTTGCATGTTTTAAAGAGAGGAGCAAAAAGAACCTAAAATGCTCTGTAATTTCTGATCATACATATAAGAGTAATACATCGTTTAAATCTGTAAAGGGTGTACTTTTATTTGTGTATACTCACAATATCAGCAAAACATTATGCTTTTGCAAAAAAATAAAAAATAAACAGGGTTCGCATTCAGCAGTCTCAGTCTCCACACATATCTTTTTGAAATGTGTCTTTTAAATGAACTAATACTCCACGATTATGTGACGCACACACATAAAATATATACCTATTTAAAGCTTGAACTCTTACTGAAAACAAATAATCTCTGATGAAGTAATTCGTATGAAACCAACATGATGTCCAGTCTCTCCTGTCTGCTTTATTATTTTTAATTAGATCACGCCCACGAGCTGTTTTCGCTTTTCATATTATAATCGTCCACATGAGGGCGCCGTGCCAAATGTAGACGCCCACATCACAGTAAACAAAGGAGCGAGACTTTTCTTCCAAGTTCATCTGGGCTACTTAGTCCTTTCTGGAAGAAGACGCACTGTCAGGAATTAAACTTACTTTAGAAAATGAACATTATGTGAGACACGGCGCATTCCAGCAGAGGAGATATTTACATGAGTACGTTTTTTTTTTCTTTTATTAGCCTACTTGTTAGTTGTTACTGTAACAGAATGTGTACTGTTTTGCGGTGCTCAATTTCTTACACCTTCTACCTTATTTTGTTTATTCTCAGGTTAGGTAAAGATAGTCAAATCTGCCCTATCGTATAAGTAATTTTAATACTCACACAATAGGCTTCAGAAGACTCCTCCATGGTCTGTTCAGTTCAAGTCTATCAATCAGAGTCTTTTGGCAGGCAGGCTTCTTGGTTATAATAAAGTATAATTTTATTGTTTATAGGTTATATATTTTACATACAAATACTAATATATAAAATAAAGAAATATAAAAGAAAATAAATTGCTATCTTAGTCGTTCGAAGGCTTCAATGGCAGGTCGTCTGGCACCGGAGAAGCTGTTGCAGAACCAGCATCTGGTCTCCTCATCGCAATTCAGTCCTTTATACGCAGCAGCAGCAGGTGCATTCCAAGAGATGCCATAAGTTCTGGAAATCCCCTAAGCATTTGTCTATATAAACTCTGCATCTTCGCATTCTTTCTTCTCCGGATTCTTCTCCTCTGCTTCACTCTACGCCTCGTCTTCTACAGAACACTCGACGGTAACATTTGAATTCCTCTTGGTCATTCTTTTTAGCAAAGCTCTTTCTAATACATGTTTGTTTCCTAGCTATGTTCTTGCTAGTACATGTTATAAACATTTTCTTAATAAATGCTTTAAAACAACAAGTATGGTGTTTTACTTAATAAACTGCTTTCAATAAAACGTATACAATACAAATGTGTGGTGTCTTTCTTAATAAACTACTTTCAATAAAACGTATACAATACAAGTGTGTGGTGTCTTTCTTAATAAACTACTTTCAATAAAACGTATACAATACAAGTGTGTGGTGTCTTTCTTAATAAACTACTTTCAATAAAACGTATACAATACAAGTGTGCGGTGTCTTTCTTAATGAAGCTAACACAGTACAAGTGTTGTATAGAAGAAAAGGACATACTTGCAACAGGAAAATTGCATATTTCATTAACAGTACACATTTTACCAGTTAAGACTTTATGCAAACTATAATTCCCGACTACAGCAAGTGAAACATTATAAAGTACGTTTAATTTAATTGCATCTAAATGTCTCACGATGCCAGGATGTTTTAATAGTCTATACAATAAAGAACGATGTGATATAAAGGTAATAGTGTTCACATTTATGCTTAACAGTAATAATATAGTTTCTTTGTATTGTATAATACACACAAAGCATGCTTATGTTTATGACTATAAAATCATATTATTTAGTTATTAATGTATCTTACAACAATAGGATGTAATATGAGGGTTTACACTGAGTGTATGTTTAGACAATATGTTTT
>NW_027394871.1:0-13075 GCF_049309525.1 Garra rufa | reverse complement strand
GTAAACTTAAAATCCAAACTAGCAGATGGTTACTGTGAATGCATGTGTCAACTGGGCACCGTCTTCCTTATTGATTCTTAGTTATGACAAAAATTGATTTTATACAAAAATATATTATACAAAAATTGTTCAGATAGGTAACAATGACATTTAAGCAGAAGTGGTGGATGTAAAGGAAGCAATAATAACATTTTGCTATCATCATGAATTACATGTTCTTATCATCATCAGAAAATAGGGAATTTGTAGCATACTGGTTCACAGTTGGCATCTATCTGAAGTCCTTGCATTGATTGCATTTAATTAAATCAACATTATATTTGGTCAGTCTGATCTTGAGGCCTTAGAGATGTTAAATTGTGAAGATCTTGAGTTTTCATTAAAGGGCATGTCCGTGGTGGCCTGACAAAGTTTGATGTTTCTGCATAGACATAGAAGTGGTTATAACTTAGCCTGAAAATGTCTGATCTGCCACAAAATTCACAGGTTTGGTAAGAGTCCTGGCCTGAAGACACCTAAAGACCAATATTCAGATATTATCATAGCCCCACCTGTTGGCAGCAGGATATCTCATATATTTCACTAACTCAAACATACCAAGGTCAATCTGCACCAAACTTCATATGTTTGATAATAGTGCTGACCTGAACACATCTACATGCCAATAATCAGTTATAGGCATAGCGCCACCAGCTGGCAGCGGCAAGTTTGGCACATTTAAATGACTTATGACATATTTTTTCTATAATTACTGTATTAAAAGCATACTGCCCACCGTTTGCTGTTTTCCTGAAGCCACCGGTCGGCGGTGAGCCCGGGTGCGAGGGCCCGTTCATCGCTGCTCGCAGCTTTAATTATTATTAGGGCCCGAGCACCGATGGTGTGAGGACCCTATTGGATCTGCTTCGTTTATTAGGGCCCGAGCACCGATGGTGTGAGGACCCTATTGGATCTGCTTCGTTTATTATTATTATTATTATTATTATTAGGGCCCGAGCACCGATGGTGTGAGGACCCTATTGAATCTGCTCCGTTTATTATTATTATTATTATTATTAGGGCCCGAGCACCGATGGTGTGAGGACCCTATTGGATCTGCTTCGTTTATTATTATTATTATTATTCTTCTTCTCCGGAATGAATCGCATTTTTGAGGGCCTAAACATACCCGAAAACTCATGAAACTTTGCACACACATCAAACCTGGCGAAAATGGACGTCTGATATGGGTTTCAGAGATGGGTGTGGCAAAACGGCTCGATAGCGCCACCTTTACACGTTCCGCGGTGTGCGCTTTCAGCTGTGATTCACGTACATGCATGAAAATCGGTACACACATGTAGCTCACCAATACCTACAAAAAAGCCTCCTGGGACAAAATCCGAAACCCAACAGGAAGTCGGTTATTATTAATTTTCTTAGCAAAATTTGTGTCATTTTTGCCATTTTCAGGCGTGGTACTTGAACGAACTCCTCCTAGAGATTTACTCCGATCAACAGCAAATTTGGTGAGTCTAATCTAAAGCCCTTTGTGACGTTAAATTGTGAAGATCTAGAGTTTTCATCGAAGGGCGTGTCCGTGGCGGCCTCGCAAATTTCGATGTTTCGCCATGAAAAAGGAAGTTGCTATAACTTAGGCATAAAATGTCCGATCTGTCCCAAACTTCACATGTGTGATAACACTCCTGACCTGATGACATCTACATATCCATATTCAGTTATAGTCATAGCGCCACCTGCTGGCAACAGGAAGTGTCACGCTGTACTCTACAACCAACTCCTCCTAGAGATTTATACAGATCAACACCAAAATAGGTCAGTCTAATATAAAGGCCTTAGTGATGTTAAATTGTGAAGATCTTGAGTTTTCGGTAAAGGGCGTGTCCGTGGCGGCCTGACAAATTTCGAGGTCTCGCCATGGATATAAAACTTGTTATAACTCAGCCATAAAATGTCCGATTTGCCTCAAACTTCACATATTCGATAAGAGTCCTGGCCTGAACACATATGAAGGCCAATATTCTATTATAATCACAGCGCCACCTGTTGGCAACAGGAAATGACTTGTATCAAACTCCTCCTAGAGATTTAATGATATCAACATTATATTTGGTCAGTCTGATCTAGAGGCCTTAGAGATGTTAAATTGCAAAGATCTTGAGTTTTCGTTAAAGGGCGTGTCCGTGGCGGCGTGACAAAGTTTGATGTTTCGCCATGGACATAGAAGTTGTTATAACTCAGGCATAAAATGTCCGATCTGCCTCAAACTTCACAAGTTTGGTAAGAGTCCTGGCCTGAAGACACCTAAAGGCCAATATTCAGATATTATCATAGCGCCACCTCTTGGCAGCAGGATATATCATATCTTTCACTAACTCAAACATACCAAGGTCAATCTGCACCAAACTTCATATGTTTGATGAAAGTGGTGGCCTGAACACATCTACATGCCAATAATCAGTTATAGGCATAGCGCCACCAGCTGGCAGCAGGAAATTTGGCACATTTAAGTGACTTTGACATATTTCTCCTATTTTTACTGTATTAAAAGCATACTACCCACCATTTGCTGTGTTCCTAAAGCCACCGGTCGGCGGTGAGCCCGTGTGCGAGGGCCCGTTCATCGCTGCTTGCAGCTTTAATTATTATTATTCTTCTTCTTCTCCAAAGTGAATCGCATTTTAGAGGACCTAAACATTCCCGAAAACTCACAAAACTTTGCACACACATCAAACCTGGCGAAAATTTACGTCTGATTTGGGTTTCAGAAGTGGGTGTGGCAAAATGGCTCGACAGCGCCACCTTTAGACGTTCAGCGGTGTGCGCTTTCAGCTGTGATTCACGTACATACACAGAAATCGGTACACAAATGTACCACACCAAAACCTACAAAAAAGCCTCTTGGAGCAAAATCCGGAACCCAACAGGAAGTCGGTTAATATTAATATTCTCAACAAAATTTGTGTCATTTTTGCCTTTTTCAGGTGTCGTACTTGAACGAACTCCTCCTACAGATTTATTCGGATCAATGCCAAATTTGCTGAGTCTACTCTAAAGCCCTTTGTGACGTTAAATTGTAAAGATCTAGAGTTTTCATCAGAGGGCGTGTCCGTGGCGGCCTCGCAAATTTCGATGTTTCGCCATGAAAAAGGAAGTTGCTATAACTCAGGCAAACAATGTCTGATCTGTCCCAAACTTCACATGTGTGATAACACTCCTGACCTGAAGACATCTACATGCCCATATTCAGTTATGGTCATAGCGCCACCTGCTGGCAACAGGAAGTGTCATGCTGTACTCTACAACAAACTCCTCCTAGAGATTTATACAGATCAACACCAAAATCGGTCAGTCTAATAAAAAGGCTTTAGTGATGTTAAATTGCGAAGATCTTGAGTTTTCGTTGAAGGGCGTGTCCGTGGTGGCCTGACACATTTCGAGGTCTCGCCATGGATGTAAAACTTGTTATAACTCAGCCATAAAATCTCCGATTTGCCTCAAACTTCACATGTTCGATTAAAGTCCTGGCCTGAACACATCTGAAGGCCAATATTCTATTATAATCACAGCGCCACCTGTTGGCAACAGGAAATTACTTGTATCAAACTCCTCCTAGAGATTTAATGATATCAACATTATATTTGGTCAGTCTGATCTAGAGGCCTTAGAGATATTAAATTGTGAAGATCTTGAGTTTTCGTCAAAGGGCGTGTCCGTGGTGGCCTGACACATTTCGAGGTCTCGCCATGGATGTAAAACTTGTTATAACTCAGCCATAAAATGTCCGATCTGCCTCAAACTTCACATGTTTGGTAAAAGTCCTGGGCTGAAGACATCTAAAGGCCAATATTCAGATATTATCATAGCGCCACCTATTGGCAGTAGGATATATCATATCTTTCACTAACTCAAACATACCAAGGTCAATCTGCACCAAACTTCATATGTTTGATGAAAGTGCTGGCCTGAACACATCTACATGCCAATAATCAGTTATAGGCATAGCGCCACCAGCTGGCAGCAGGAAGTTTGGCACATTTAAGTGACTTTGATCTATTTTTCCTACATTTACTGTATTAAAAGCATACTGCCCACCGTTTGCTGTTTTCCTAAAGCCACCGGTCGGCGGTGAGCCCGGGTGCGAGGGCCCGTTCATCGCTGCTTGCAGCTTTAATTAGGGCCCGAGCCCAAAAGGGCGAAGGCCCTATTGTTCTTCTAAGGATTCTTATTAGGGCCCGAGCACCGATGGTGTGAGTACCCTATTGGATCTGCTTCGTTTATTATTATTATTATTATTATTCTTCTTATCCGGAATGAATCGCATTTTTGAGGGCCTAAACATACCCGAAAACTAACGAAACTTTGCACACACATCAGACCTGGCGAAAATGGACGTCTGATATGGTTTGCAGAAGTGGGTGTGGCAAAATGGCTCAATAGCGCCACCTTTACACGTTCCGCGGTGTGCGCATTCAACTGTGATTATCGTACATGCACAAAAATCGGTACACACATGTAACACACCAATACCTACAAAAAAGCCTCTTGAGATAAAATCCGAAACCCAACAGGAAGTCGGTTATTATTAATTTTCTCAGCAAAATTTGTGTCATTTTTGCCATTTTCAGGTGTCATACTTGAACGAACTCCTCCTAGAGATTTATTCCGATCAACACCAAATTTGGTGAGTCTAATCTAAAGCCCTTTGTGACATTAAATTGTGAAGATCTAGAGTTTTCATCGGAGGGCGTGTCCGTGGCGGCCTCGCAAATTTCGATGTTTCGCCATGAAAAAGGAAGTTGCTATAACTTAGGCATAAAATGTCCGATCTGTCCCAAACTTCACATGTGTGATAACACTCCTGACCTGAAGACATCTACATGCCCATATTCAGTTATAGTCATAGCGCCACCTGCAGGCAACAGGAAGTGTCATGCTGTACTCTACAACCAACTCCTCCTAGAGATTTATACAGATCAACTCCAAAATCGGTCAGTCAAATATAAAGGCCTTAGCAATGTTAAATTGTAAAGATCTTAAGTTTTCGGTAAAGGGCGTGTCCGTGGCGGCCTGACAAATTTCGAGGTCTCGCCATGGATATAAAACTTGTTATAACTCAGCCATAAAATGTCCGATTTGCCTCAAACTTCACAAATTCGATAAGAGTCCTGGCCTGAACCAATCTGAAGGCCAATATTCTATTATGATCACAGCGCCACCTGTTGGCAACAGGAAATGACTTGTATCAAACTCCTCTTAGAGATTTAATGATATTAACATTATATTTGGTCATTCTGATCTAGAGGCCTTAAAGATGTTAAATTGCGAAGATCTTGAGTTTTCGTTAAAGGGCGTGTCTGTGGCGGCCTGACAAAGTTTGATGTTTCGCCATGGACATAGAAGTTGTTATAACTCAGCCATAAAATGTCCGATCTGCCTCAAACTTCACAGGTTTGGTGAGAGTCCTGGCCTGAAGACACCTAAAGACCAATATTCAGATAATATCATAGCGCCACCTGTTGGCAGCAGGATATATCATATCTTTCACTAACTCAAACATACCAAGGTCAATCTGCACCAAACTTCATATGTTTGATGAAAGTGGTGGCCTGAACACATCTACATGTCAATAATCAGTTATTGGCATAGCGCCACCAGCTGGCAGCAGGAAATTTGGCACATTTAAGTGACTTTGACATATTTCTCCTATTTTTACTGTATTAAAAGCATACTACCCACCATTTGCTGTGTTCCTAAAGCCACCGGTCGGCGGTGAGCCCGTGTGCGAGGGCCCGTTCATCGCTGCTTGCAGCTTTAATTAGGGCCCGAGCACCGATGGTGTGAGGACCCTATTGGAATTGCTCCGTTTATTATTATTATTATTATTCTCAAAATGAATCGCATTTTAGAGGACCTAAACATGCCCGAAAACTCACAAAACTTTGCACACACATCAAACCTGGCGAAAATTTACGTCTGATTTGGGTTTCAGAAGTGGGTGTGGCAAAATGGCTCGACAGCGCCACCTTTAGATGTTCAGCGGTGTGCGCTTTCAGCTGTGATTCACGTACATGCACCGAAATCGGTACACACTTGTAACTCACCAATACCTACAAAAAAGCCTCTTGGAACAAAATCCGGAACCCAACAGGAAGTCGGTTAATATTAATATTCTCGGCAAAATTTGTGTCATTTTTGCCTTTTTCAAGTGTCGTACTTGAACGAACTCCTCCTACAGATTTATTCGGATCAACGCCAAATTTGCAGAGTCTAGTCTAAAGCCCTTTGTGACGTTAAATTGTGAAGATCTAGAGTTTTCATCGGAGGGCGTGTCCGTGGTGGCCTCGCAAATTTCGATGTTTCGCCATGAAAAAGGAAGTTGCTATAACTCAGGCATACAATGTCCGATCTGTCCCAAACTTCTCATGTGTGATAACACTCCTGACCTGATGACATCTACATGCCCATATTCAGTTTTACTCATAGCGCCACCTGCTGGCAACAGGAAGTGTCATGCTGTACTCTGCAACAAACTCCTCCAAGAGATTTAATCACATTAACACCAAAATCGGTCAGTCTAATAAAAAGGCTTTAGCAATGTTAAATTGCGAAGATCTTGAGTTTTCGTTGAAGGGCGTGTCCGTGGCGGCCTGACAAATTTCGAGGTCTCGCCATGGATATAAAACTTGTTATAACTCAGCCATAAAATGTCCGATTTGCCTCAAACTTCACATGTTCGATAAGAGTCCTGGCCTGAACCAATCTGAAGGCCTATATTCTATTATAATCACAGCGCCACCTGTTGGCAACAGGAAATGACTTGTACCAAACTCCTCCTAGAGATTTAATGATATCAACATTATATTTGGTCAGTCTGATCTAGAGGCCTTAGAAATGTTAAATTGTGAAGATCTTGAGTTTTCGTTAAAGGGCGTGTCCATGGCGGCCTGGCAAAGTTTGATGTTTCGCCATGGACATAAAAGTTGTTATAACTCAGCCATAAAATGTCCGATCTGCCTCAAACTTCACATGTTTGGTAAAAGTCCTGGCCTGAAGACATCTAAAGGCCAATATACATATATTATTATAGCGCCACCTATTGGCAGCAGGATATATCATATCTTTCACTAACTCAAACATACCAAGGTCAATCTGCACCAAACTTCATATGTTTGATGAAAGTGGTGGCCTGAACACATCTACCTACCAATAATCAGTTATATGCATAGCGCCACCAGCTGGCAGCAGGTAATTTGGCACATTTAAGTGACTTTGACATATTTCTCCTATTTTTACTGTATAAAAAGGCATACTGCCCACCATTTGCTGTGTTCCTAAAGCCACCGGTCGGTGGTGAGCCCGTGTGCGAGGGCCCGTTCATCGCTGCTTGCAGCTTTAATTTTTATTTTATTTTTTTATTTTTTTCAACCGTTGGGGCACTTTTGGGGGCCTTAACATACTCAAAAACTCTTGAAAATTTGCACACACGTTGGAATCTGCCGTCGTCCGGACGCCACAGAGGCTGGGACCCGGGCGTGGTTCAGGGCATCTACAGCGCCCCCTGGAACACAGTTTGAAAACTTGATGTACTGCGCACACATACTTGCACGTACTCATATGAAACTCGGTACACATATAGAACTCATCGAGCTGAACAACTTTTGTACTCTATGTCATGGGCTCCACGCAACAGGAAGTGAGATATTTAGGGCTGTTTAAAAAGCGCATGCTCTGGAATTTAACGTACTCCTCCCAGGAATTCCATGGGATTGTCACCAAACTCGGTCAGCATGATCTCAAGACATTGGGGACGCTAAATTGCGAGGAGATTTTTGATATCTCGAACGGTTTGGCCGTGGCAAGGCGACAAAGTTATGGCGAGAAATGAGAAACAGGAAGTGTCTAATAACTGTTGCACACATTGCCTGATTCTGATGAAACTTCACCAGTTTGTTCCTTGTATGATGCCGATTCCATAAATGTGACTATTATGAGTCAAAGTTATAGCGCCACCAACTGGAAGCAGGAAACGTGTCATTTTCAAAATGCTTTGAAATCAGCCTCTTAATTTTACTCGATTTTCTTTAAACTTCATCAAAATCATGTCAAAACACGGCCGATAAGAATATGTAAAGGGGTCGATGATAAATCAAATGCTGTTGCCATGGCAACGTGTCAAACTTTAAAATTACATTCCTGTCTTTTCGAGGCAGATAACATGCTTAGAATTTCATGAAACTCAACACACACATCAATATTAATGATAGTTAGACACTGGCAAAAGGTCATAAATGGGCGTGGAGCAGGCACTCTATAGCACCATCTTTTGACAAAAGTTGGGGGGTTAGTTTTTCCTACAGTCACCAAACTCTGTACATATATTGTTCTCATCAATCTGGACAACTTTCTAAATCAAACTCATTAGCTAAGACCAACAGAAAGCCGGCTATTTTGATTTGAAGGTGGATTTTTTGAAAAATCAGGTAGTAAACAAATTCACACTACTCCTAAGAACAACCAGCTGTTCACACCAAACTTTTTTAACATGAAGAGAAGATTCTGAAGATGTTAAATTGCGAGCGGATTTTGGATATCTCGAACGGTGTTGACGTGGTGATTTTTTAAAGATATAGTAAAAAACATAACCCTAATTTTTTATATCTTTAAAGTGCAGCATCCAAACTCTTTAAAACTTTTTTCACACAGAGATCTAATCATTCTGAGCAGGTGCTGGAAATATTAATTTTATACAAGCTTCAATGAATTAAAGAAAATTAAAAAAATAACTCAGAAACCTGCTGTCACTCTGGTGAATGTCTCTACAGTATGTGTGTGCGTTCAGTCAGGCACAGAGAAGCTCATTATTGCAGGGGGGAGGGGTGAGAGGCAGAGAGGGTGACAGAGTAGAGAGCCATCCTACAGACCATCTTTGAACAAAAAATGCACATATGTATTGTAATTACATAAATATGTCTGATCTTTGAGAGTCTGATATTTTGAGAAAATATAAAGGGTCACTTAGTCTTTCATTGTTCGTATTTTGCAGTTGTTGTTTTTTATTTATTTTTTACTTAACTGTACCATGAACTTGTCCTATTCAGTCACATAGCAAAAGATTTAAAAAATACAACTTTTTAGCATGATCAATTTATCTTCATTGATAGACAATATTTACATAGTGTTATTTATTGAATATAAAATAATAATAATAAAAAATTAAGACAAACTTTGACAACAAAACAAACGTTACTGTTATCTCTTCAAAACATCTGAAAACCATAATTTTAAGATCAGTTATAAATATATATATCACCCCGTTAAAATACTCAACTTGATTTTTAAAGATATTTTGAAAGAATGAAGAGTTTATAGAGCACTTTATTGTGTATTGCTGTACACCCACATGAACTGTGTTCATGTTCATGTTAATTCACAGTACATAAACTTTATATGAATACTTTTTTTAGCTTAATATTAATTAACATTAATAAATGCTATTTATTTATTGGTCATGTTAACTGATATAGTTAATTTTAAAAATGAAACTGGATGGCAACATTTTATATTTTGTGTGTATGTGTCTGTGTGTTGATTTTAAAGTGTAACCCTTTCAATTCAGTAAACTTAAAATCCAAACTAGCAGAGGGTTACTGTGAATGCATGTGCCAAATGGGCACCGTCTTCCTTATTGATTCTTAGTTATGTAGCACTTAAGAGTGAGGTCTTGTAACAGGAGGAGTCACCAGCAAAGCAATATCCACACAAAAATTGTACAGATAGGTAACAATGACATTTAAGCAGAAGTGGTGGATGTAAAGGAAGCAATAATAACATTTTGCTATCATCATGAATCATGTTCTTATCATCATCATCAGAAAATAGAGAATTTGTAGCATACTGGTTCAGAGTTGGCATTTATCTGAAGTCCTTGCATTGATTGCATTTAGTTAAATCAACATTATATTTGGTCAGTCTGATCTTGAAGCCTTAGAGATGTTAAATTGGGAAGATCTTGAGTTTTCATTAAAGGGCATGTCTGTGGTGGCCTGACAAAGTTTGATGTTTCTGCATAGACATAGAAGTGGTTATAACTTAGCCTGAAAATGTCTGATCTGCCACAAAATTCACAGGTTTGGTAAGAGTCCTGGCCTGAAGACACCTAAAGACCAATATTCAGATATTATCATAGTGCCACCTGTTGGCAGCAGGATATCTCATATATTTCACTAACTCAAACATACCAAGGTCAATCTGCACCAAACTTCATATGTTTGATAATAGTGCTGGCCTGAACACATCTACATGCCAATAATCAGTTATAGGCATAGCGCCACCAGCTGGCAAGTTTGGCACATTTAAGTGACTTTGACATATTTCTCCTACATTTACTGTATTAAAAGCATACTGCCCACCGTTTGCTGTTTTCCTGAAGCCACCGGTCGGCGGTGAGCCCGGGTGCGAGGGCCCGTTCATCGCTGCTCGCAGCTTTAATTAGGGCCCGAGCACCGATGGTGTGAGGACCCTATTGGATCTGCTTCGTTTATTATTATTATTATTATTATTATTATTATTATTATTATTCTTCTCCAAAATGAATCGCATTTTTGAGGGCTTAGACATACCCGAAAACTCATGAAACTTCGCACACACATCAGACCTGGCGAAAATTTACGTCTGATATGGGTTTCAGAAGTGGGTGTGGCAAAATGGCTCGACAGCGCCACCTTTACACGTTCCGCGGTGTGCGCTTTCAGTTGTGATTCACGTACATGCACGTAAATCGGTACACACATGTAACACACCAATACCTACAAAAAAGCCTCTTGGAGCAAAATCCGGAACCCAACAGGAAGTCGGTTAATATTAATATTCTCAACAAAATTTGTGTCATTTTTGCCATTTTCAGGCGTCGTACTTGAACGAACTCCTCCTAGAGGTTTATTCGGATCAACACCAAATTTTCAGAGTCTAGTCTAAAGCCCTTTGTGACGTTAAATTGTGAAGATCTAGAGTTTTTATCGGAGGGCGTGTCCATGGCGGCCTCGCAAATTTCGATGTTTCGCCATGAAAAAGGAAGTTGCTATAACTCAGGCATACAATGTCCGATCCGTCCCAAACGTCACATGTGTGATAACAATCCTGACCTGATGACATCTACATGCCCATATTCAGTTTTACTCATAGCGCCACCTGCTGGCAACAGGAAGTGTCATGCTGTACTCTGCAACAAACTCCTCCAAGAGATTTTATCAGATCAACACCAAAATCGGTCAGTCTAATAAAAAGGCTTTAGCGATATTAAATTGCGAAGATCTTGAGTTTTCGTTGAAGGGCGTGTCCGTGGCGGCCTGGCAAATTTCGAGGTCTCGCCATGGATAATACACTTGTTATAACTCAGCCATAAAATGTCCGATTTGCCTCAAACTTCACATGTTCGATAAGAGTCCTGGCCTGAACCAATCTGAAGGCCAATATTCTATTATAATCACAGCGCCACCTGTTGGCAACAGGAAATGACTTGTATCAAACTCCTCCTAGAGATTTAATGATATCAACATTATATTTGGTCAGTCTGATCTAGAGGCCTTAGAGATGTTAAATTGCAAAGATCTTGAGTTTTCGTTAAAGGGCGTGTCCGTGGCGGCGTGACAAAGTTTGATGTTTCGCCATGGACATAGAAGTTGTTATAACTCAGGCATAAAATGTCCGATCTGCCTCAAACTTCACAAGTTTGGTAAGAGTCCTGGCCTGAAGACACCTAAAGGCCAATATTCAGATATTATCATAGCGCCACCTCTTGGCAGCAGGATATATCATATCTTTCACTAACTCAAACATACCAAGGTCAATCTGCACCAAACTTCATATGTTTGATGAAAGTGGTGGCCTGAACACATCTACATGCCAATAATCAGTTATAGGCATAGCGCCACCAGCTGGCAGCAGGAAATTTGGCACATTTAAGTGACTTTGACATATTTCTCCTATTTTTACTGTATTAAAAGCATACTACCCACCATTTGCTGTGTTCCTAAAGCCACCGGTCGGCGGTGAGCCCGTGTGCGAGGGCCCGTTCATCGCTGCTTGCAGCTTTAATTATTATTATTCTTCTTCTTCTCCAAAGTGAATCGCATTTTAGAGGACCTAAACATTCCCGAAAACTCACAAAACTTTGCACACACATCAAACCTGGCGAAAATTTACGTCTGATTTGGGTTTCAGAAGTGGGTGTGGCAAAATGGCTCGACAGCGCCACCTTTAGACGTTCAGCGGTGTGCGCTTTCAGCTGTGATTCACGTACATACACAGAAATCGGTACACAAATGTACCACACCAAAACCTACAAAAAAGCCTCTTGGAGCAAAATCCGGAACCCAACAGGAAGTCGGTTAATATTAATATTCTCAACAAAATTTGTGTCATTTTTGCCTTTTTCAGGTGTCGTACTTGAACGAACTCCTCCTACAGATTTATTCGGATCAATGCCAAATTTGCTGAGTCTACTCTAAAGCCCTTTGTGACGTTAAATTGTAAAGATCTAGAGTTTTCATCAGAGGGCGTGTCCGTGGCGGCCTCGCAAATTTCGATGTTTCGCCATGAAAAAGGAAGTTGCTATAACTCAGGCAAACAATGTCTGATCTGTCCCAAACTTCACATGTGTGATAACACTCCTGACCTGAAGACATCTACATGCCCATATTCAGTTATGGTCATAGCGCCACCTGCTGGCAACAGGAAGTGTCATGCTGTACTCTACAACAAACTCCTCCTAGAGATTTATACAGATCAACACCAAAATCGGTCAGTCTAATAAAAAGGCTTTAGTGATGTTAAATTGCGAAGATCTTGAGTTTTCGTTGAAGGGCGTGTCCGTGGTGGCCTGACACATTTCGAGGTCTCGCCATGGATGTAAAACTTGTTATAACTCAGCCATAAAATCTCCGATTTGCCTCAAACTTCACATGTTCGATTAAAGTCCTGGCCTGAACACATCTGAAGGCCAATATTCTATTATAATCACAGCGCCACCTGTTGGCAACAGGAAATTACTTGTATCAAACTCCTCCTAGAGATT